>NC_044400.1:44448139-44580639 GCF_006542625.1 Nomascus leucogenys
TGTGCCCCAGGTTCCCTGAGCACGGGAATCCTTTCCGGGCATGGCCAAGTTTGTTCGGTGGCTCAGAGCGGGAAGAGAAGTGCAGTTCGACACCTGTCCAGCTGCTCCGCTTGGAGATCAAAGGCCGGCTATGGGCTGAGCGACAGATTTACTGGACGGTGGTACAGATTAAGGCGGTACAGATTAAGGCGAGAACCCTGCCGGTCCCGGACTGGAGTTCGCGCCCAAGGAAAGCGTACAGGTCCCTGGAAGCGGGTGGATGTCGGAGAGGCCGAGGCAGCCTGCCCTGTGGCCAGGCAGGCTTGGTGGGCTTTAGTCTCAGTATGTGTTCTTTAAAGTCTTGACAGGTTATTAGCAAAGGAAGGGGCACCCCAGGGTCATGAAGATGCTTCTCGCTCTGGCCCAAGCATGCTGAGGTTGGCTTATTCCTCGGCCAGGCCCAGTAAAACAGCCCAAGCACAGCCTGGAGTCTTCCCGCATCTGCGCGGGAGTAGAGTCTGGCTTTGGGCCCCGCGTACCCCGCAGTCGTCGAGGACGAGTTCGAGGCCAGGGAGGCCACGGGAAGGGTTTCCGCGGCAGGGCGCGGGGTAAACGGGGGAAGAAGGAATCCTCTCCGCGTGATCCGCAGGGCGGTCTTGTGATTCTCCCACACCCAGGTTCCAGATCAGCCCCCAAACTGCTGCCCCAAGGAAACAAGTTGGGGAGTGTGGATTTAGATATGACAACGGGTGTGAGCTGATGTCCTTACAACCAAAAATATTGAGACTAGAAAATCAGCTCCGAATCCACGACCCTCAAATTGATGCTTAATCCCACCCTCGACTCCAGAAAAGCTGCCGGGGACAGACATGGACAGGTTTTGCCAAGCGTTCATTAAAATAGCCTGCACTGGAATAACTGGGGTGCAAGAGATCACATCTTCACTCAGGGCTTTGGGGATCCCCTCGTCGCCCCAGATCAGTGGGTGGGGAGGAAGGCAAACCTCTGTCTTTTGTTTGTGGGTGAGGGATGCGAATTGTGGCAGCAGCCGAGCAAAGGGGGGAAATTAATTGCAGCCAATTAATAATTAATCCCCTTTAAACAGCTTTATTATCTCTTCCGAGCGACAGAGATTTGTCTGATAACCCCCTGAAGACCAAATGTCAAGTTTAACCAAATAGTTATTGCTTTATCAACCCGAGTCTGCAAATAAATTAATCAAAAGCAAATCTGTCCTTTGTGCGGCTCATTTGCTGGTAATGGATGGATATGAAGATTTGCCGATATTATTGTCTGTCATTCAATCTAACAAAGTGAACATTTATTGCATATATATTAAAAATTATCCCGGAATCGAGTGGCGCCGGGTTGCATTTATTGGAGTCTTCCCAGGGGTGAGGTCCCCTCGGATGGGGGCGCGTGGGATAGAAAGTGCAGGAGCGCGAGTCTCAAATCTCTTTAGGACTCTGTGCCTGCCTCTGTCCCCCTCCCCGCGGCGACCTCCCTCTATCCCCTTCCCCAGCCTTCCCCCGGAGCCGCAGGACGTGCCTGCCGCCTCCTGTCGCGCGGCCAGGGCCAGCGGGGCGCGGGGAGCCCAGCTACTGTCAAAACAGAGTCCTTCAGCCTTAAGCACTCACAAGGGGTCCGGCCCTAGGAAATTTGGGGAGGGGGTGTGATTGAAGAGAGAGAAACGGGAGGGCGACAGCTTCCCTTTGTCTTCTCTCGAGTTACATCATTTTCTAATTAGGCATAAAATTGTCTTCATACACTGGTATTGCGGCCTTCATAAACATCGCCATTATGGTTTATAAGGACGCCATTGTGGTGAGGCTGTCCCAAAATAGAAAGAGCTGGGGAGGGAGAGGCCTGGAGTCCGGGAGGCCCCGCTTTGTCCTCCCCTGGGAGAAGATGGATGGCCAGTGTCACGCAGATGATGACTTGGGACTATTAAATTGTCAGAGGGGGGAAGAATCTTTACCAGCCCCCAGCGCTGGTGGAAAATTCTAGAGGCAGGAGCCGGGGGTTCTTGGATGGGAGGGGAAGGCCGGGCAGCTGGATTCGCTGGGCAGGTGGAAAAAGAGGTAGGTTAGTCGCCGGCAGAGGCAGAGCGCAGGGCAGTGGGGGCCGAGGCTTTGATCTCCTCCCGGGGCCTCCTGACTTCGCTGCGCTCTGAGCTCAGGGCCACTGGATCTGGAGCTGACCTCCCACCCGATCCCCATCGCCAAGGCTGGGAAACAAGCAGGCCTAGAGAAATGAGAGGGGCGGCGAACCCGGAGGAGCGGCGGAGGGCTATGCCAGGCGGGGAGACAATTGTTTTCATTATTCGGAGCTGAGGCCCAAGCCCTGCCACCCGCCCGGTCGGGGGGCGCCTCGCTAACTGGATGGAGATGGATGGAGGCGCCCTGAGCCCCCGGCGTCGTGTCAGACCCGGGGCAATTACTGTCCCGCCAGGATGGACACACTGCCCTGCCACCCTGACCCCGGCGCGCAGGCCCACTGGCCCACTGGCTGCCTAAGCCGCCTGGGCGGTTCTCTCTCTCGCCTTTACAATAACCCAACTTGACATAAATAACTCCCCTGAGCTTGTCTACATCTGCTTGACCTCCTGAACCCGCGGAAAATCTTTTGTTGCATTTAGCTAACTTACATTTTTCTATAGGAAAAAAAAAAGGTTTTAAAACTGCATATTCTAGCCCCGTCTTATTCACCTCTAGTTCGGGTTCTGGTATATGTTGGAATTCACATTGCCCTTCCAAATCGTGGAGGACAGTTCCCTCCTGCGAAGACAGGTTTCTCCCTGTTTATGCTGCGGGCACAAGTGTGCTGTTCCGGGTGTCCTGAGTTTTACAAGGTGGACTACGACACTTGGTGCTCCAGGAAGTGGTCAGGTCTCCAAAATCCTCTCCCCTGGTAGCTGGGATGGGAGTGGGGGCCAAAAGCGTGAAGAGAGAGGACAGCAGCTCTCAGGAGTGCTGATCCCCTGCTTGGTCCTGGCTGTCTAAGGGTGCAGCTAGGCGACAAGGCCAGTTGGCAGAAGCAGCCAGGTGTCCCACGTGTGCTCTCTCGCTGACCTGATTTGGCAAGGGTAGGCGGGGGCGAGCCCTGGAAGTGCCAAGCTGGCGCCATGCACTGCGGTCGCCAGGTGCCAAGACAGGAGGGAGCTGATGGTGGAAAGAGGATGGGAATGATTCAGAGAATTCTGTGGAAATTGCCTGGTCTGGTCACTCCAGCTGGCATAGGCCTGGGGATGCCAGAGCCAGCTTTGCTCTCCAAGGCGTCCTCTAGGTGGGGGGTGGGTAGCATTGCCTGCAGCAGCCTTCCTACCAGCCATTTCCTGCCTACTTAGTCCCAGGTGGCTACAAGTCAGAAGATCAGGACAGTATCTCAGAATTTAGAGGTGGAAGGGCTGTTAGAAGTCAGATGGCCAGAGTGACTCCCAAGTGTGATGGTAGAGTCTTATCCACCCCTGATAGGTTTAGGTCCCTAACTGTCCCTGATGTCTCCATCCGCAGAGGAACATGGGAGGAGCTGACGCTGGGCCTGGCCAGAGTAAGCTCTGTTGAACACAGGCCCTGTGGCCTGGGCTTTCCTTGTTCAAGAGTGAGGGAAGCAGCAGTTGCGGGAACAATACCTTGACTTAGCAGCTGTATGAAATCAAATCAAAACAAACAGTAATTTCAGGATTCCAAAACTCTGGGGCCAGTTTTTCTTATAACACATTTTTTTTCCTTTTTTTTTTGAACGTGGTGGCTTATGCCTGTAATTCCAGCACTTTGGGAGGCCGAGGCAGGCAGATCACCTGAGGTCAGGAGTTCAAGACCAGCCTGACCAACATGGCGAAACCCGTCTCTACTAAAAATACAAAAAATTAGCTGGGTATGGTGGCGCATGCCTGTATGTTACTCGGGAGGCTGAGGCAGGAGAACCTTGGAGGCAAAGGTTGCAGTGAGCTGAGATCGAGCCATTGCATTCCAGCCTGGGTGACAGAGCAAAACTTTGTCCCCAAAAAAAAAAAAAAAAGTCTGCAGTATGGTTTTCACATTATCACTCTCAATGCCATTGGAGGTAGGTCCAAGCTGGTGTCTCTTTGATTAGTCTCCCTAATCCCATCTATTCATTTACTAGCCATTAGTCATTCTTTAATTGAGTCCAAAAATGTTTGTGAGGAGGTAGTCCCATATGATATTAAAAGAAAGAAAGAAAAACAAGACAAAAAACAAACAAACAAACAAAACAGAAAATCAGGTGTAGTCGATACTGAAGGGTTTCTGATGTAACTTGTTTGTGGGACTAAGGGATTTTGGTTCAGCCTAGATTTACCAGCTCCTGACTTGGGGACCTTGGTCAGGCATTGAAGGACTCTGAGCCTCAATTTTGTCTTCTGTGAAATGAGGGCATTGGATGCATGCTCTGCAGGTCCCCTAAGTCCTCTAGATGTACTAAAACAGGCACTGTTCACAGCCCAGATAGGCATGAACATCAAAGTGCCTGCACAGGCTTGAGGGAGATAACAGTTTCTGACCACGCCTCTGTACTTCCAACTCCAAATCATGGAGGACAAAGCACAGGGAAGATGTAAAACACACACTAGGTTAGAAATTGGACTGTCATTGATAAGTTAGTTGGCTTATTTGATATTTCTGAATCTGCTTCCTCTCATAGACAATGTGACTAATAATGTCCGCACTATTTACTCTACAAAATAGCTGTGAGGATCAACTCTGATAATACATGTAAATGTGTTTTGAAAACTAACAAGTATCATGGAAATTAAAAAGACAAACAAGAAGCTACGACTCCACTCTGTAGAAGGCATCCCCAAATAACAAGTGCCGGGAAGATGGGTTTCCCCTTTCTTTTGGTGTGGCAACAATTAGAGTCTTGGGCACGAGATGTACACAATTGGAATGACATACCATTTGCTGTGCTGCTGTCAGCATAGGACATTCTCTCCTTGATTTTCAGCATCTATCTGTGGATACGAAAGAGATGGTCTTTTTCATGTACAGGTGAAGTCCCAGAGATTTCTGGCACATACAGCAGAAATACTTGCTTCAGTAAGCTTTAATGAATTTTAAGGATTCTGTTGCTTGGAAGATTCCTTGAAAATAAGATTTATTATTGATTGGAAAAAAGTGAGGAAAGTGAAAAAGTCTTTGGAAGCTTTTTGGCTGATCCTCCCTTCTGAAGAAATATGTGTTTTTATTCTTAGCAGGAAAAATAAAACCCAAACTGTTCTTTTTGTAATATACTCCTTGCTAAGAACTTTGTTAGCTTACTTAGGTTAGGGAGGTGAAGTTACTTTTAAAAGAAGCTTTATCTCCTTGCTCAAACAGGTGGAGGAAAATCACAATGTGTTTTGAGAGAAAGGACTTTGACTCTTATAGAGAAAATCTGCGCCTCTCAGGGGGAAGCCCTGGAAGGGGGAAAGGTTGGGCGGTGAGGAAACCTCAAGAAAAACAAGGCCCACCTTTCTCCTGATGCTCAGAACGTTGGCAAAGCAGCTAGCAAAGCATTCACCCCATTTGGCCTGTGGAAATCTTCCAGCAGGTTCTCAATTAAGGGAGCTGCCTTTCCTTTCATTCTCTTAACTTTTGTGTTCAATGTTAACAACCTGATGCTATCTATTATGGTGCCATTATCACAGAATGTTGACTGAACTGGTTCTTTTATCTCCATTATGGGGCTGCCTTCCTTGCAGATTTATGCATTTTTGATATTAAATTCTTTATCTCATTAAGCCTACACTCTTGTTGACTTTCATTGACCCTCTGCCCTGGTCCCCAACACTTTTCCATATTTAATATTGAAAGATTTTTCTCAATGCCCCTCTTGGCTTTGTTGCCATCCGTTTGACGGCTGTCCCTAATGGCCTGTGCTGTTTGCTCTGTTCTTGAACTTGGTGGGGTCACACATTTTTAAACAGTGATGTCCTCTGAATGTCCACCCTTGCTGTCCAGCTAAGTTGCCCTGTGTCACAAGCTCTGCCCTCTTCTCTGCCCCTAACTACCAACTGCTCCTAATTGCTTCAACAAACACCTTCCCTAGTGGTGCCCTAGGCCCCCTGAGCCTTTTGGGTTTTGTTTAGCTGCTAATGTTCTGCCTGGCCCACCGGCGGATTGGCCTTGCTGACCTGATACATCGCAGCTCTTCTCCTTGGAGCGCCTGTCTTGCCCAGCGCCCTCTGGGCCAAAGGCCAGGGTCTGGGCAGGACTGACCAGCTGCTTGAGGTGGCCACAAAAGACAACTTCAGCTTGAAACGGGCAAATGAATGTATTCATTTATCTTTCTTTCCCCTTAAACCTATCCACAAACTCAATCTACTGCCTGGCTTGAAACAAAACAAAGGGATGATCTTGAGAAGGGGGGCAGGAGAGGCCCCTCTCGCACCAGAAATCTTAGCTCCCTTCTTGGGGGCCGTCTGTTCAGTTTCACAACACTTACAAGACCAATTTCCAGAATTGAAGTTGCCTGGTGTTTTGATTCTTCCTTTGCCTGTGCATTTGTGCCCTGAAGGTCCCTTCCAAATGGATACTAATTGTGGGGGCTGCACGCTGCTGGCTGCTCCATTGCCCCAGGGCCCGAGGACCTGCTTCTCAAAGCCTTAATTGACAAGGACCTGTCTGTATTTAGGAGCAGCTGGTCCAGAGCGTTGGCACATCAGTGCAATCTTAACGCAGCATCCCTAGCCTGGAGGAGGATGAGGGTAAATGTGGTTAAAATGAAGGAAGATTTATAGTCGGCCCCCTTGGGTAATAGGATAGAAGACAGCTCCCAAGATTTTCCCCTACGAGGGGGTTCATTCATCAGCTCCCGGGCCTGGTAACCGGGGAGGAAGAGCGTTTAAGCTATTATTACTAATGGGGGAGGAGCAGAGGCCCGCTTAGAACATTTAGGCAGGTGACAATATTCCACTAT
Organism: Nomascus leucogenys; assembly: GCF_006542625.1. Classification (NCBI taxonomy): domain Eukaryota; kingdom Metazoa; phylum Chordata; class Mammalia; order Primates; family Hylobatidae; genus Nomascus; species Nomascus leucogenys. Next base: position 44,455,037 of record NC_044400.1, read on the forward strand.
AATGCGTCGTCCTCGAAACTGGACTGGGTTTAGAAGACTATCAGGGCTGTCTCTTGCTTCCGCGGGCCTCGGCGCCGGGGCCTCCGCCTAGGTCTGGCTCCGGGTTAATGGTGGCGCCGCCGGGAGGCTGGGAAGGGAGAGGGGAGGGCACTCTGGCTGCCCTGCCCAGGAACAGGGAGGCTTTCCGTGGCCGCTCGGACTCCTCGTTAGGGCGTTTGAAAGCCCCAAATGGCCGGTGGCAGGGGCCATTGCGTCGATCAGTTTTTCCTTCCTGCGCCCCATCAGGCGCGCCCGGTTCCCCAACTACCCGCTCCTCCATCCTGCGAACGCCTTTCTGCAACCTGCTGGCTCCGTAGATACAGCCATTCAGCCGGTTACAAAAAAGGTTTGTTGGTTCAAGAGGAACCCGGTTTTGTTACGATGTGTGGGAAATACTTTGATGTCCTCCCAGTTCGCACGTGTGAACAGGGATAATGGGTTTGGGGATCTTCATTGAAATTTGAAGTTTTTAAAGCAGAAATTCCCCAACTTTTGCCTGTTTTTCTCAACTTTTTCTTTTTCTTTTTTTTTATTCCTTCAGGAACAATGCCAACATTGAAGTCCTCGGTTGGAGTCTGCACAGTTGGAGATCTTTGGTGCCATTTTAGACATCTTTGGATTTCATCAATCAAACTGACTGCAATTTTCCATAAAAACCCTGAATTTGGGTCAGAAAGTGGGCAAAGTAGATAAAGATCATTCGAGCTGTCTTATAAGATGATAAATAGATATCCTTTCAGGCCAACAATGCCAAAGTGCAGTTTTGTGATTCCCTTCCATGGGTTCTGAATGCAGTGAGTCGAAAGGATTTCTACATGTTTTCCCATGGTTTAGGAGGTGTCTTTACATACTTGTCAATAGTAACCTGACCTTTTTCCCCATGGAGTTGCTAAGTGTGTTTTGTTTGTTGCTTTGAGTCCTTTTTTCTTGTTGTGTGTGTGTGTTGCACAAAATACTCAAGAAAATAAAGTTTTTTTCTTTTATTGCTCAAATCAATAGGATATGGGTCTGATCTAGATAATTCTCTGCATATAGACTGGTTTCAGTAGCCCTTGAGTTCATGTAGAAATTCCATTTGCTCTGCAGTTGCTCTTGAGGCACTTTGGACACCATTTTGGGCACCTTGCTGGGATGTAAACTCACTTTCTTAACAACAACAACAACAACAGCCCACTGGCACTGTGTCCTTCCTATTCTTGAACTTGACGAATGGCCTTTTGTATAAGATGAATAAAAGGAAATCCTAAAAAAAAAAAAATTGCAAAAAGAAGTCCCAAAATGACATTTAACCCACTACCTCCAGAGACCTTTCAAAATGTTAGCTGACATAATTTCTGAGTGAATAAGAACGTTTTATGCTGTGTATTCAGCATATATCACATGTCACTTCCTACTGACTGTCTCAGTTTAATTCCCCATCTTTTGAATCTTCTTGACCCTCCTCCTCAAAATGTTTTCATACTGATAGTCCTTTCACTCAATGTCTTAGTTAACCAGGTATTTTAAAGGGCTCTTGAAGAATTACTGGTTCTTCATGGAGAAACTATGCTTGCCATTCTTGGTTATTTAAGAATTAATGATCTGCTGTGTTCTCATAAACTCATAGATCTTGTGGGGGCATACACAATTATGCAGCAAATACATTTATTTTTCTTGATATAAGATTTTCCCCCCATATCCATGACACGCACATCATCTCTTTTTCTGTGTTTTGCTTTTCCAAACTCCTTAAATATCAACTGTATGTTACAAAGCATCTATAGAAGAGAGTATAGTGCAGTGGGAGTTAATTACTGTTATTAACTTACTGGCTTTATTAGTTTTGAATGAAGCATGTAGCCGTGGCTACAGTTATTTAAGCACTCTTTATTAGCTAAGATAATTTGCAATTTTTGGACATACACTCACCATGTAAGATTTAAAATAGCCATTGGAGATTCAGCAACAATTCTTACCTCTCATTTGTCTTTAATAAATCTTGCTGTTAAGGACTAAACATTTTAACTTAACATATAGCTATCTGAATGACCCTTTATCTCATTCTTTCACTGCCATTTTATTATTAATTTTACATTTTATATGGTGAAAAACATCTATTAAGTGACAATCTAATATTTGAAGTAATTTCTCTATTTCAAGAAGACCATTGCAAACAGCAAATTTATGAAGGTAGAAAGCACAATTATTATAATTATCTAAAACAAAACATATTTAAATATAGTTAATAGTCTTCCTATTGCCCTCTTTCTTTTTCACTCCTGATATTCATTTAATCACATCTATGGTATCCATGCAATCTATTTAGTAAGTAAGAGGAATGGGGGCAAGTAGAATAGAAAAACCAAAAGTTGAATTTTGTTAGTCACTTCCAATCAGGATAAATCATAAAAGCTTATTTGAAATCATTATATAAAAAAAGAAATGGTAGAATTTTGTTCACCATTGAAGTCTGTTTGACACAGCTTCTTTCAGGAATCAATTTACCACACTGAATAGTCACTTATAAAATTTTTGTTTTGGAATTTTAACATGTTTGGTACATACAGTAAGAGCCATTTGATTACTGTCACTGTTGGTGAGAGCAGAGGCCCTGTTAATTAACAGAAAAATGTCAAGCAGTTATATGTAGTGCACTGTGTTCCATAAATATAGTGCAAAGGACCAATAGTGAAGCATAAACTTAAAGCTTCAGATTTGAAATGACATTCTGGAAACATATATTTGAGTCTGTGACCAGGATGAACTAATTTGGGCTCTGTCAGGTGGTGGTTCTCCTATACATCAGAAATGTAGGCCAGAGAAGGAATATCTGGATCGGTGTGACTTCCCATTTTTCAGATGAGAAAACTAAACCTGCACGGGTAAAATAGTGGTCATAATGTACTCATGGCAGTGCACCTGTAGCTTTTTCCCCCTCCTCCTCTTCTGTTCCTTATCATCTGTAAGTTACTAAATCAGGGACTGCTTTCTTTAATTTTGTTTCCCATATCCACCAGAAAAAAACAAACAACAAAAAACCAAAAGAAAGAAAGAAAGAAAGAAAGAAAGAAAGAAAGAAAGAGAAAGACAAAAAAGATTCCCCAAAGGCATTTACATCCAGTTCTAGCGGCATCCTCCTCCCACTTACAGCATGCCTTTAATAAGCTAATGCCTGCACAGGCCAAAGGAAGCACAAGGTCAGTTAAATCAATGCCAACAGCCCATTTGGGGAGTTAGGCTACAGTTCTCCTTTCATGGAAGATTTTTGCTCTTGAGAATTATCTGGATAGTTCCCTGAGTATTTCCGTTTCTATTTCCTTACTTACAATAAAATGAAGGAAATGAAAATGTTCCAAAATAACAACAACAACAACAACAACAAAACAAAAACAAAAAGACCCCAAAACCTGTGAGGGTTATGCCCTTACATACAAAGAGGGGAAATAAACAACCTAGGTGAGTGGAAAAGAAGGTATTTGGAGCCCCGGTTTTCCAGCCTGCCTATAGATAAATCCTGACATTATTATGTAATTCATGCCATTTGACGCTTCTCTTAGTAACTACCATGCACATCCTAAGCAATCCTTATAGGATTCACTTCATATCCTAATATCCTAATACTTTATATCCTAAAATTCCAATATTTTAATCCATCATTTCACGTAAATCCATAATTTTATGATTATCAATTATAATTTTCAAAAAATTTTTAAAGCTTATGTTAACTTGCACAATAAGTAGTGATAATATTCTTCTTATTTTCAGTAATGACATTCATTAACTTGCTATCATCAACTCCTCTTTGAGGGTGATTATCTTGGTAGTTATTGTCACATCTTACAATTTCTTAAGATGATTTGGTTTGCTAAGAATTTTGAGAGGGTTTAAGAGGTAATAGAAAGTAAGTAATTTAAACCAAATCTATTTTCTCTTCTCATTTAGCTGCGTAATTTAAACAAAAGCCATCTAGGTGGGTATCATGAATGTTCTGAGTGATTTGACCTCTGGCCCCCATCCTACTATGTGTATAATTTTTAAAATTGCTTACTAAAAATGGCTCTTTATCACTTCTTTGCAAGTGTGCAATACGATTTTACTTCAGAACATTTTCAAGTTTTAATAAGGATTTAATAACCTCTGATTTAGAGGCAACCAGAGCAAAGTTGTTGAATTTAATAGAGGCTAACATATGGGAAGGGTTTTAAAGAGCCATTCACGTCCAAACCCCAAAATGGCTTCAATCAGCAGGTATCTTGATGTTTATTTAATGAAGAAATGTATGAGCAGCTGCTGTTTCCCAATTCAGATGTAGTTATCTTTCATTGCTTTGCAACAAATCAGGAAGAACAGATTTTAGCTGTAATTTGGGATCATTCCATTAGATATGCAGGGCTACACCAGCAGATTCATAAACAAAAACAATGAGGCTGGTTTAAGGAATAAAATAAAATACAATAACTCTTGGGATGGAATCTGTGGGTTGTGTTTTCAGATCTATTGCTAGTTTCTAGGTCATGAATATTTTCAAGTTTAGACTAAGCCCTAAAGGCCTTTATAGATAAATAAAAACCCAATCTGACACTGATTCTTGACCTTGTGGTATTATTGCAGATGAAGGCATGAGGTTAATTTCTGTTACCCAATGCATGATGGGCATTGCCAACACCATAATGTCCCTCTAACTATGCCAAGGAAAAGTGTCATAGACAAATGGGGCTATGATATGGCCCAGAGGGTTTATGGGGCAATTGCTCGCAGGACAGACATTCTTCTGTTAGGTATATTGAGCTGCAGATGCACTGTTTATTTGATTCCTACTTAAAAATTTGAGACTTGTTTGTATATATATATATATATATATTTGTGTATATATATATATATATATTTGGTACTTGTCTGCCTTTTGAACAAATGTAAATTAGGGGAACATATACTGATTGTTCTCTTCTGTTATCAATACACACGCTGGGCCTCTCCAAAAGAAATAAAGTTTGTGTTTGGCAACCTTAATAGCAGACTCTCTACTTAAGAGAGCAATTATGATACACTTTTTATGACTTTGGCATTGGGTACAGAATTAACTACAGTCTTACAACTTTTCCATGATATTTCTTATGAACAATTTCCAAGTTTGATGGAGGGGATCATTTAAGAATTGTAGCCCGGGGTCTGCTATAACGTGGCCTACTATATGATAAGGTTAAGTTATAGTTATATTTTTAAATTTTCCATCCAGGGCCAATAAAAATGATGAGTTTAGTTGGAAAGTTCTTTTATAATGCAGGTTTTCTCCTTTTTTCTTTCTTCTTTTTTTTTTAGTTTCACCATGATACATATTTATTAATTTTTAATGTGCTTATTGGTAACTAAGGCAAAGTATTTGTCTGATTTAGGCTCTCAGAGGCTCCAAGTATTTCATGCAAATTCCTACTGTGAAGCTGGAATAAAGAAGGGGGAAAAAGAGGTGATTTGAACTATTACCCAGTACCAGTCAGCTCTAATAACTTAGTAGAGGTGAGGACCATACGTTTTGATTAATCTCTAATTGATCTGTTCCCTATTATGCATCTGGCAAATGAGCTTGCTGGTGAACTGACTGCTGTGGCCAAACACATAGCAGGTATTAGGAAGTAGCCATTAGCTCAGTTAAAAACACCGGGACTCTGAGACCACCTGTTTTAAATCTGGACCCTCCCACTTACGAGTTGTGCGACCTTGGTCAAACTACTTAACCTCTCTGCTGTTCAGTTTCCTCATGACCAGGATTAAGTCTTGCTAAGTGCTTAGAACAAAATAGTACACCTTACTCGTTGCAATGATGAGGCTCCCAGTCAATCCCTGCCTTCGCTACAAACCCCTCACAGCAAGGGTCCCTTTGCTTCCGGACCTTTGGTAAGCAGCCTCCACTCAGGTCCGAAGACTTCGAGCCCCCGACTGCTTCCGGAATGTTCTGCTCTCATTTTAACACCTTGACCTTCCCTAAAGCCTGAGCTGGAGCGGAATGGAGTTTGACCAGGAGCGAGGCCAGGGACCTCGCACCCAGGCGGATGGCAGAGACTCGGAGGGGCGCAGAGAGGCCCGGAAGCAGCGGGAGCAGGCCGGGCGCACCCAGGGTGCATGCTAATGAGGGGCGCGGGCAGAGCCCGCCGCCGCCTGCGCGCCCGCAGTGCAGGAGCCGCGCCCCGGCAGGGGCACGCGGTGCCACTCAGGCCGGCGGGGGGCGCGCAGCTCGCAGCAGCCGCGAGCCCGGGCCTCTCAAAGCCCCTTTCAGCAGCTCTGCGGGCTCCTCACCGGAGGAGTCTGGCGCGACATAAAAGCGCATTATGAAAATTATAATATCAGCCACAGAGCATGTCCACCGAGGCAGCTCTGCACCTTTGAGGCATTGAGCCTCGTTCAGCTGGGCCGAGGAGGGAAATATCCATTTCAATTCGGTCCCTGAATGGGGGCAGCGGCTGCGGCAACCACAACAGTGCCTCCTTTATCCGTTCGGCCACTTCTCCTGCTTGCTCATTCCCTGGCTGTTGCACCTTGTCTCCTTATGGGCAGGGATGTGGAGCGGGAGGGGCGCAGGAAGGACAAGGGAGCAGAAGTGGGGGGCCCCGATTCACAGCCGTGCTGGGACAAGAAGCGTTGTCATTTGAGTCCCCACGAGAATGATAAATGAGGCTTTCTAGGGCCTGAGGAAATTTTCGTTCTGCTGGGGAGCGGAGGAGTGGAGTGTCAAGGCCTAGGTGCATTTTTCGGAGGCTGGAAGGGAGTGGATTTGGGGGTCGTGCCCCATTTTCTTGCCTATGTGCTAAGCGAGAGATGCCAGCATTAGGGCGTTTTCCTATCAGAGCTCGGATTCCAGCATCTGGAGCTATGGGATTTCCCATAGGAAAGGGCCTAGGCTCTGGAATCCGGGTGCAGGCCGCTGGTTTCGTAGTGGGGACCGCACATATCTTGGACTCCAAAGCCGAAGCGAATACAGTAAGAGCATCAGAGATGAAGCCGAGGTCCGAGTGGATCCGGCACGTGCATCTCTCCTCTAGCCTGCAGGTCGCTCCATTTCCGCAGTCTGACTCCCAGTATGGCCACATCACGCCTGCCTGTTTTCCACCCCACGCGCTCGAACTCCTTCGCATCCGGGGGCGGAATTCGCACGCTGAGCCCCCGAGGCGGGTCTGATGTATTATAGCAGATGAGTTGCCCCAGCATTCAGAATCCTGTCCATTGTCTTGTTAATCACCTTTCATTACGGACTGTCCAGGACTGTCATAAAGCTTTTAATATTAATAAGGCCCAGCGCACCAGCCCCCGCACCGAGGTCCTGAGCGACCCAGCAGATAGCGCAGGTGTCGCGCTGCAACCTGTTCAGCCGGCCGGGGTGGGAGTGTCCCGGGGTTAGCTCGCTGCGCTGGGGGTGGGGAAGGCAGGTGGTACAGGGTTCCAAAACAAGATCAGTAAGAAAAACAAAAAACAAAACACAAAAACCGTATTCCACACAAAAGGGTTTGTTTAGTTCCAATGTGTGCGCCAGAAGAGTTGTTTAACTCCGGGGACAGGGGAGGTGAGAGCTGGGGGTGGGGAACGAAAGGGTCCGCTAGGGCTGGGACGTGACATTTCCTGTGGTGAAGCCTGCATTGGCTGCTAATAGAGATCTAATTGATGGGTGAAGTCCCATTTCCGCGCGCTCTCCTTTATTGCTCCATCCAGTCTGTTGCAAAATATAACCTTAATCTGATTTAGCAATTCCTCCAGGATTCAGTGCGAGCTTCCAGCCCAGAAAAAAAAATCGTTATTAAAAAAGTTAAAGTACAGACTTGGATTCGGTGTGTTGCCTTTTGAAATCTTGCCCCAGCTCCCGGCATTTAGCACTTTCTCTTTTTGTAATCTCCCAGTTTTTTATGATCATTAATACCCGCGTGCTCGGGGATCAGGGCAGCGCGCATTTGCTGGGGATGCAAATTGGTGCGGTGGCGCAAAGGCCCGGGGGTGTGTGGACTGCGGGCTGGAGCAGCCTGCCAGACGGGATTCGCACGGGATTCGCACTCAGCCGGAGTGGTTTAGGGTTTCGTAATCCCATCTCTGCCCCAGGATTCCCGTAGAGGCCACCCAGGGACTGCGGCGGCGGTGAGCTAGGGCTGTCTGGTGCCAGATGGTGTGCTGGTGGGAGAGACCAGGGCTGAGGAGGTGTCTTCACTGCCACCTTAGCTTCCCCGTAAGTTTTAGAAGTAATAGCACAGGGCTAAGGGTGAAGTTCACTGCCATATAGATGCCAGATGCATAAAACAGTTGTTTGGATGCAAGAGGAGGTCCAGGGGCTACTACTTTGGGCCCCCGGGTGGTGCTGTATGAGATGGAACTTGATTCTTATTTGTACCACAGACTGGATGTTAAGAGGCCAATCTAAGGTTATGGCTATCTTCCTCCCTTCCTTCCTCCTTGCCCCTCTCCCCTGCTCACAACCAGTTAAATGCACATCCTTCTCTACAACTAATTGGTTCTAAGAGACTAATTTCACTCTATCAACAAGAGGATAACAGGGCTATGGTGGTTTTTTTTGTTTGTTTTTACTTCTTTCTTTTCTTTCTCCTAATAGGCTGGAGAAGACCCTTAGGGAAGTACATTTGTATCTAGATATTTGATATCATATCCTAGACATTGTACCAAAGAGAAAATAATACATGAACAATAGTGCCGTCCTGGACTTCTCTTTTTTAAAGTTGTAAAGGAGAAACAATGAGGTGTAAACCCATCAATTACTAGCCATATGATCTTGGTTAAGTTCGATCGCTCTTAGCTTTGGCTTTTTCGCTTTTAAAATGACATTGAAAATATGATCCCTGCTCTGGCTACCTCCAAAGGCTGTTGCAAGGTAGTGTGTGAGGAAAAACCCTTGTAATTTGATTATATATATAAATAAAATAATCATAATGAAAATCCAAAAACAGAAATCTGAGTTGCTACTCAGTAGAACAGCAGTTAGAAAATTTGTGGAAGTCTCTTTTCCCCAAATATAGAACTGGGTTGTGTCTAAGTTACCTGGATGGCACTTCGATGATTCATTTTGCCCTAGAAACCCCTAATTCAGCGTCAGATTCCAACCAGCATTTGCAGCTGTCAACCTGAAAACACTTCGCTTTCTGTGAAACTGCGGTCTCCAATTTCACCAGCACACACATGAGTTTCTTAAGAAGTAACACTGAGGCATGCATGCTTGTCAGCCTGGGGTGATCACTTAATTTCCCAAGTGTACTTCTAAGAAATCTCCCGAAGTAGACCCCTGGCCTGCAAGAAGAGTGAGGCCTGAGCATCTGGTTGCCGCGCAAGTCATCCTGGGCACCCTTTCCCCCAGGTTTGTGCAGCCTTTTTCATGCCTGCAATGGGGAGGCATTCCTGGGCCCCACAGCCTCTCTGCAGTGCCCTTGATGGGTTTAATGAGGCGGAACACCGTGAAGGAGATGTGAACTGGTCTAAATGATTGATGAAGCCAGGGGCAAAGCCCAGGCTTTTCCAGATAAAGCCCCATACAGCCCGTGATAAAGGCGGGATAGTGGCAGGGCTGGGCGCCTTCAAAAGCTGTGGCCCAAATGCATTGGGAGGAAACAGGGAGGGAAGGTGCTCTGTTGTTACCTAATCAGTTCATGCACTAAGCCACCAGCCGCAGAGAGCAGGGGAGGGCTGCAGGGGAAGTGGGGAGGGTGAAAGGCGAACCTACACACACACACACACACACACACACACACACACACACACACACAGAGCTGCCTCTCTTCCTCCCTTCTGGCTTAGCAAGGGCTAGATCAGCATCAGCCACCAGAGATGGCTGGGTACTCAGCATGGGACCCGGGTATTCCCTTCCACAGGGCAGAGAGAGAGGGAGCAAAGGCCCAGAAACAGCAAAAATAACTAGTCCATCGCTTGGCAGGCCTTAGTGTCAGAGCATCTTCTGGCTCTCTTTCTATGTATGAGACGGCAATTATTAGAACAGCAGGCGCTAGTCATTGAAAGTGAGAGAAAGAGGAGGAAAAATCCCAAATCCACTCAGGAATTTCAATGAAAAATATCTGTTCTATTTCTTTGTTATGAGCAACGAAAATAAAAAATAAAAAACTCACTGGCTTATAGTAAAAACAAAATCAGGTGGGTATGGTGGCTCACGCCTGTAATCTTAGCATTTTGGGAGGACAAGGCAGGAGGATTGCTTCCGCTCAGGAGTTTGAGGCCAGCCTGGGCAACATAGTAAGACTTCGTCTATCAAAACAAACAAACAGAAACAACAACAACAACAAAAATAAAACTAAGCATACATACATTTTCTACATATATTATTTTCTAAAGATGGTGTACTATAGTTCTTACAATAAATAAACAAAAAAGAGATAATAATCATTTGGCCAGAAATAATTAGGGAATTAGAGTGTACAATGGCTGGAGATGCAATGGTTGCAATCCTCCTGCCTTGTCCTCCTAAAGTGTTAGGATTACAGGCGTGAGCCACCATGCCCAGCTTGACTTTGTTTTTACTGTAAGCCAATGAGATTTTAAAATTTTCATTGTTCAAAACAAAGAACATGAAATGAAATTTTCTATTTCATAACAAAGAAATAGAACAAATATTTTTCATTGAAATTCCTGAGTGGATTTGGGATTTTTCCTCCTATTTCTCTCACTTTCAATGACTAGCGCCTGTTGCTCTACGAATTGTCTGCTCATATGTAGGAAGAGAGCAAGAAGATGCTCTAACACTGAGTAATAAATATACTTATAGCACGTGACACTCTCCAATTAAGCTACTTAGGGCTATTAAATAGAGTGAGGGTTGGAAGAAATGTGGCCTTTTCTCCCTCCTGGGCATCAGGGGCTGGTGGGCAAACACAGTCTCTCTTTTCCACAACCCAATGTTGATTCATAAGCACTTGTAGGTACAGAGGGATAAGGAACATTTCCATCCATGGAATGGAAATTTTGGTTTTTGGTAGTGGCATCACTTACACACAGTTGTTCATATGTAACTTCTATCTGTAAGTCTTAGTCGCTAACTGGAGCTTGTTTTCAACTTTTCTTGCATGGTCATAGCTGTATCTTATTATATTCTGTGTTTTGAAGACTGTTGGTAATGAAGCAATGGCCATGAAGTTGTGACAGCCATGTGGATGAGGGGCTCAAGAAAGACCATCCCTGCTGTTAAAAATAATTTACCTGAACGTTAGCTTCTACTATATCAAATAACATTTGCATGAAACAATAATTTATTCAATTTTCACTATTTATGCCTATCAACTGCAGGTTAGTTCTAGTTCTTTTGTCCCTGTGCTTTCAGTTTATAAGGCCAGCTTCTGAGGATAGTGTCCTGTCTATGGAAAGACTGTGTATTGCATTACAAGCAAGTAGAACTTAATAAATAAATTATGTGTTTACCATTTAAAAGAGAAAGGTGGAAAATGATGGTTTAGCACCTTTCAATGAGGAAAGATGTTTTAAAATTAGCCTTTTCTCTGGTTGTAAAGCAATACATATTATTTTAAAAAGGTTTTTGAATACACTATTGTATGCTTCTTTAGAAAAGAATATATTATGATCACATGTCTCAATATGTTCATGTCTGTGATGATTCCCTTGAAAATCTTCCTCAATATATTGTGTAAAATTTCATCTTTTTCTTTCTTTCTTGAGCTCCTACATACTATATGCTCCTAGAAATCTTTTGGGGAAAATAAGACCAGGCCTGAAAAATTTAATCTTGAACACAATAATGGGCTCGTTTGAGATTAGAGGGAGACTATAAACTTTTATAAGCAACATTTAACAGCAGTCAGTATCAACTACATAAAATCTCTGTGGCCACATCATTTGTGAAATTAGGTTGTAGAATTAAAGTAATTATCCATACAATTTGGCTGAATGTCACACATTCTCCCTAAAAGTAATTTAACACTGACTAAATATTGTAAAGTATACATCTCTAATTGTGCATGTTTTTAAGAGAAAAAAGGAGAGATTTCAAGCCCAAACACTCTAATTTATTCAACTAAATTGATTTTGCTGGTTAAATAACTGCTTAGCTCTCCCCTTCTTGTTGTCTATGAACAAAATATAAATGCAAGATTTTGGTATAAAAAGCCCGCTCTGTGTCTCTGAATCCTTGATATCAAGTTCAAGTATCTAATTTTGTTACTCTAAGGAGAGAGCAAATTGACTTTCCCCAAAGTTGGCCTAAATTTCTGATTGAGGGTCCCAGGAGCTTTGATGGAGAAGGAACTTCCACAGCTGTAATGAGAACCCTGTGGGCAATACACTTACAGAAATTACTCAAGACAAAAATATGGTTAACTTTTTTTTGCATCAATTATTTTCTAATACATGTTGGAAATAGTGCACTTACAAGGCAGATTTGAATTAGCTGTGATATAGAACAAGCTCTGCTTTTTAATAGTTTCAAGTTTATTGTTATCTGGATTTTAAGAAAAATTATAAGATACGTTTATGTAGATGGGTGAATCAGCACTTTTGTACCGTAAACACTGGAAAGTGAATGATTTTAAAATAGACAGAAGATATAGGAAATATCCCAGATTCAATTTAAGTATATATGATTATTTGGGTTTAGAGAATGTAAACACAAATGTATTATGTTGTAATCATAATAAAGATATTAAATATGAGAAAAATTTTCTGGAAATGAGGTTTTTTTTAATTAAAAAAAACCGTTCTTGACATTGTAAAATATATCTCTATTCTCTTTCCTCTCCCCATCCAATGCAAATTTTGCTTTCTCACTAAAAAATAAAATAGTTGATTATTACCTCCTCATTTACTTTGTTTTAAGGAAGGTCAAGGGAATGAGTCTAAAATCGCACTTAAACTTTTCAGGGGCTGGATTTTTACTTAACTTTCTTTTCATGATAAATAACATTATTATATTAGCTTATCCAAGTATTATTACTAAGGTTATATATAATATATATGTATATTTACATAGCTATTTCTTATGCTTATAATTTTCCAGAAATATTTTATTTACTTAAAAGTACCAGTGAAAAATTTTGCTCTTCCTCTGAAAACTGGCTGGCTGTAGAACAAAAATGATGAAACTTTTTATGTGCTTAGTCCTCGCTGGCTCTCTAGGGAAATCTGGAAAGAAATGACAAAATAACTAGCGATAGTGACTGAAAAATTGCATTTGTTCAAGTGTAGGATGGAATTTCATAAACATTGGGATTTACATAACTATTTATATGACTATAGAGTTTCATAAGCAGGAAGTATTGGTGTTTGATATTTACATGGCTATAGTTTTAGTTCATTTGTTTGATAGTAATGCTGGTGGATTTTGTATATATTTAAATGAGGCTATAGGTAGCTGCATTCATATTCTTTTTATTTTTATTCCTTATATCTTCTATGGTAAAAATAAATCAAAGAAACCTCAACCCATGGCCTTAAGTCAAGTCCATATACTTTGGACCGCTTGATAAGCTTTAAGGTTCATAAGTTAAACATACCAGCATGATATTAAAGTTTAGCTCTTAGAGTCAAACATGTTTATCTATATTATGAATAACAAGATTTCTTCCCAGCTATTAAAATGTACTCGCAAATTAATTTATAAAAACAAGTTGGTCATTAGCAGTGCTTTACAAAGAACTTAGCTATGCAATTGTTTAAACATATGGTTCATTCAAACTTGGAAGCTTAATGTTCATATGATTCATTTTTCTTTGCACATTATAAAACATGCCCCATATTTTCAGACCATCTCTCTATTCATTGCTTTTTAGAACAAATGTCACTAACAGTCCAGAGTTCAAGTATCCCAGATACACTTTTCTAAGACTCTTTTTATTGTATAATTTTCCTGCAGGTCTTTATAAGAAACAGTATTTACCTCAATTTCTCCATATACTCTGTTCTCACTAGGTCCTGCTCTATCATGAAAAATGTTGTCTTTATATATTCCCAATCTTTCCTGTGATTTTCATGATATATTTTGGTTTAGAAATGTGTCTTTAAAAAATTTAAACAGTTATTTAAGAAGAAAAAGTGCCCACTGGAAGTAAATAAAATGCACAACAAAGATTAGCTGGGAAGTGTTCAATATGCCTTGTTTGCCTGGCTTTCTTCCGAAGTCACTCCTGTCAGTGGTCAGTTATAATAAAGGAAGAACAAAGTTCCTTGATGTGTACTGAAAAAAAGCTGCCTGCAGTTCCTTTCAATGGCTCCGTTGCCCAGGCCAGCCGGCCTCCAGCCAGAAGCCAGCAGGCAAAATTTAACAGCCACGCTTCAAAATGTTAGTAGCAGCTATCAATGCATCCATAACTCTTAGCCCTGTAGATATGGGGTCATCTTTCAATACTACCCCACTGTCATATACAACATTTGTCTTGTCCCACATTCAGCTGATTGTGTCAAGCTATGGAGTGACCATATAATACACATGTACAATAGCACAATGAAAGCAATAATCTCCAACCCAGTTTCTTTATTTATCTGAGTGCTGTTACAAAGTTTCCTGCAGCAAGGAGAAGCTGGGGAGGTGGCGACATGTTCCAACCCCGCAGTGGGTTTTAGAGGAGTCGAAGCTCTGGAGGGCTGAAGTATAGAATGCAGTTGCTTTGCTTTTATCCAAGAAACCAGCTTTTCCATTACTTCGATGACCCATTTTGTTTTCCTAAATTGTAGTAGTCACTACTTACTTATGTAGAATCGATTTTCTTTTTTACTTAAAAATGTGTAAAATGCTCATGTTTATAGATTATGGCTAGAAAAATAATAGGTTATATAAACAGCCATTTAACTCACCTTGATTTGAAGTACTACTGGTTCTTTGAGTGAAACAAATCCTATTTGCAAAAGTATATCTTACTTTGTTGTAACTGAATCCAGTTTACAAAATCATAATGAGATATTAAAGGGATGCTTACCTTAGAATTTGTTCAAGTTGTTTTATCCATGTATAAAGCTTTTGGGAAGAAAAAGTTGACTGTGGAGAATGACTGCACTTTTTCTTTTGAATCTACACCTGCCATAAGTAGTGAAATGTCAACAAGTCAATAGAGAGCATTTAATTATTTAGTCACTGGAAAGGTTGACGAGACATTGAGATACAAGCCTGAATGACTGGATAAAATAACATTGAGAAGGACTGCATTCCATTTAGCAATATTGCATAAAGCAGAGATTTATTATGCTAAACAACAGTAAATATTTAAAAGCCATAATACAAACACTCTTGTAATTTGGATTTCTATGAAGCTAGTAGGTAAATATCATTGTTGATTTTTTAGACCATAATTTCCTTTTGTGATTATATTGCAGCATTTCTCAGCAGTAAAGAGTCCACTTTTGCCATGGCAACCTCATGAGAAAGACGAGAGAAATAAAAGTGAGTTTCAGGAGAGAGGAGTTCTTTTCAGCAATCAGAGCATATGTTTTATTCAAGAATGTATGCCAGTATACGACTAATATGAAAATGACAATCAAAAAACAAATTACATAGGGAGAGGAAAGAGGATCTTAACTCAGGTGTAACGAACAATTTGTAATTCTTATACACCACGGAGCAGAGAAAAAGTCACTAGAAGCAGAGTTAGTCTCCTTCGGAGTATGTTCAAAAAGAAAATAAACCTTGTAAATATCCTTGCAAAAGTCAATTCTCTTTCAACAGCCAAACAATGCTCTTTGTAACACAGCTGCAAAGTACGTGGGGTTTTCAGCCACACTGTAATATTTTTATAGCCCCGCAGTCACCATCTATTCCATATACACAAACATCCGCGTACCCAGAAAATAATTGTGGATAATTCAATGTTCAGATTCGATAATGGATGCTCAAATAAATATGAGAATTCCAAGCAAATTTGTGCAAATGAAAAAAGATTTCCTCTGACATAATGGCATGGTGCAAGGCTGTGTGTAATGAGCTGTAATTTGTCTGGAAGAGCATTTTAAAGGGGTTGATCCATCCACTGGAAGGCCAGCAGCCGCTCCAAGTCTTGCAGCAGTGAGCCGGCCTGCCTCGTCTCAGAGGAAATTACACCACAAGCAAGCCAAATTTCTGACAACTTCCATAAATTATTTCAGATTTTCATATTTCAAATTTCATCTGCATTCATCATGTGAGTTTGACTGGGGAAAAATGTCTAGGAGGAGCTCTGCTAGCATTCAATGCAGCAGTCCCAGGAGCCTGCCCTGGGACTAGATAATTTAATTTCGTTTTGATTAGATTATTCTTGCTGCAGTCTACTGCCAATCTGAAGTATTGTGCCTTCTCTTCTACTTAACCTTCCTGCCCCATGCCTGCTCCAGCCTGCATGCAGCTCTCTGTATTGCAGAATATATTTGAACAATCAAAGTTAGAAGTTATTATTTTGCTTTCCATTGTCCATCCTTATAAAAGCACACATCTTTCACTGGGCTCCCTCTTCCCAGAAATCAGATTACTTCTTTTTTTTAGTTTGTAATATTGTTTACCATTTTCAGTGGAAAGTGCCCTGTAATTTAGGTGGAAAATCTAAAATCATTACTAAATCTCAGGATGATGCAATAGATCATAAATAAGGATCATCTTTAAAACAACTATAATCATCACTAGGCAGTACACAAGAGACTGAGAACAGGTAAATAATGAATACACCCATCCATTAAACTAAAAATCTATTGTAAACCAAAGTTATTTTTCAACCCTTTACCTAATGGTCAATGAAGAAAGCCCTCTGTAATCAGTCTTCAAGAGCAGGATATTAGAAATTCAGAATACACACTCTTTGTAAACATGGAAAAGCATAAACGTGATTAATTTATAAAAAATACTGGCACAATAGCAAAATAATCTGGGAAACAGACTCAGTAAGTTTTTTTTAAATTCTCTTAAATTAAATTTGAATACATGAAATGACAATTAACAGTAAATACGAACCATGGGTATCTTGCAATGCATAATAACAATATTTTTCTATTTTTAGAAAATGACTGCATTTATGTGAGATTCAATAACCAGGGAGCACCAAAAATGTTTGTCACTGACTAAGTTAGAGGCAGGAATATTAGAAACACAGATAAATAAACAAAGCTAATGTTGTTCTTTAAGTAATATCTATCACTTCCCCCTTATTGAGTTATTTCTTTAAACAATATAAGTTTTTTTGATGCTATGTGTCTAAACTGAGGACTTTAGCTTCTTTATTGTTCTCCATTTTGATGAAAAAAATTGAATTGGGGTCTGTTATATTGAATTTTGTTCAGTAAATATACTGAAATCATATTTTTGTTAGAAACTATCAATAAATCCAGTATAAGAAAAGTAATAAGATACAAATATGAACAGGACCTTTACAAAGGAAATATTACAAAGAGAGTGTGCCCAGAAAATATATTAGAGAACGTGTTTTTTCCCTTGCACTAGGAGAAAATACAGAAAGAAGGACAGGAAACTGTGTTATTTTTAATACAGATTCTGTGCTTGAAATAAAAACAGTTCGAACCACTGTATCACATGGTTCAATAAAAACACTTTCCCAGTATTGCAGTTAAAGAAATACAAAAGGAGCACAACTAAATCTTTTTTCTTTTTTCTTTCTTTTTTTTTTTTTTTTTTTGAGACAGTGTCTCGCTCTGCCATCCAGGCTGGAGTGCAGAGGCAAAGTCACAGCTCACTGCAACGTCGAACATCCAGGTTCAAGTGATTCTATGGCCTCAGCCTCCCAGTGGAGCTAGGACTGCAGGTGCACACCACCATCCATGGCTAATTTTTTTAAAAACTTTTTTTTTTTTTGGTAGAGACAGTGTCTCACTATGTTGCCCAGGCTGGTCTCAAACTCCTGGGCTCAAGGGATCCTCTGACTCAGCCTCCCAAAGTGCTGGGATTACAGGTGTGAGCCACCACACCTGGCCCAAAATCTGTTTTTCTACGTGAAAATAAGTTACTAAAAATACATCACACTTGATAAATAATTATGATTTCATTGGACGTTTTGCTATGTTCTAATGGAGCATATGTAACAACCCCAATTCTTTCTTAAAATCAATTTAAACAACGTATGTGGCTAAATCATCTATATTCAAAATTCCATTATATATTCTATCAGTAATATCCTAGGGAAAAAAAGTTACAAGGACTTAATAAAATGTAATTTATGATGGACAGTTGTTTTGATGCAATAGGTGGTATTTATTCCTTCCAGTTTTTGGAAGTATTGGAAGTCAAGGGGAAAACAATTGAACATGTGGAATGTTACTTTTTTTCCCACTTAATTGAATTAATACGTGGGAAAGGGGAAATGATGTAAAGTAAGCTGACTTGAGGCAACTTCGTTCTGTGAAGAGTCATAATTCATTAGTATAAATAATTGATGTCTCTTACGAAGTCAGACATTGGGTGTGCACTGGTCACTTGGGGTGCTCAATGGTTCTGCAGCATCTTCACTTTCATATGTCCTCCTAGTAACAAGCACCTTAAGCCTAGACAACTTTAGTGACATTCCCTATTGGTGTAGGCCCTTGAACAGTTATATATCCACTTGGATATCAGTTACAGTTGTTAAATAACTTCCCAATAAATAAAATGTGAAAAAAATTGTAATTCAGTATTTGCAGCTTGTCTTAAGGTTCTAAAACTTGTTCTAATAAAATTAAACGTGTGCCCTTTTAAAGTTCTATCAAATCACTCTCTTGAAAGTCTCTGTGACTTAATGTTGGAGCCACTGTGGTGTTTGGCAAGAGGGACTGGCAATTAAGCTTTTGTATCCAGTATTCAAATTTGAGAATGTCACTTTATTACTTTGATTTTTAATTATGGACTATGTCAGCAGAAAGACTTCCACTGAGTACAGTAAAAGAAAAAAAAACCCTTCTTTCCTGGAAATGGTAGTCAATGAAGAGAAAAGCAGCATTCCTAGAAATGTATAATTTATGATTGAAGCAAGAGGCTCCTGTGGATTATCATAAAGGTAGTTTTAAGCAAGGATGGAGACTTGTGGGAGGCTTCATATGGCTGGGTGCCTCTGGCGGTAGAGTTTTGGCTTCTGATGCTGGGGAAGAGCATAACTACTTCAAGCCTTGTAAGCTGAGCTCTTTAATTATGTGTCTACACTGTAGAAGGGCTAACTCATCCCTTAGATAGAGCAAGACTTTTGTTGCTGTTAAGAAGAAAAACTAAAGCCTTCTTCGGTGGCAATTTTCCCAAGGTAGAGGCATTCCATCTTTCATTTAAAAACTCTCATCCCTCTTCCCCAACCCCTGCCAATAATTTAGAGGTTGTTACGCTGCAGAACTTCAGGGACCCCAGCCATACAATATGCTACGAAATTGTGCTCTTGAGGGCCATTTACATAAAATACCTTGGGAATAGTGCCCTCTGGTGTTGTGGAACTTAGGGGCTCTTGTGAAAGCCATTATTTTCCATTATTTATTTATTTAACTTGTATTTTAGTTTCAGGGGTACATGTGCAGGTTTGTTCTATAGATAAATTGTGTGTGTCTCAGGGGTTTGGTGTCCACATTATTTTGTCGCTCAGGTACCCAATAGGTAGTTTTTCGATCTTTACCCTCCCCCAACCCTCCACCCTCAAGTGGGCCCTGGTGTCTGCCATTCCTTTTTTTGTGTCCATGTGTACTCAATGTTTAGCTCCCGCTTATAACTGAGAACATATGGTGTTTGGTTTAAATGAACTAAAGCAGGAACAGACATGTTCCTATCGGTGTATGCCCTTGGAAAAGCAGACATGTTCCTAAACTAAAGCAGACATGTTCCTGCTTTAGTTCATTTAGGGTAATGACCTTCAGCTTCATCCATGTCGCTGCAAAGGACATGTCCCTGTTCTTTTTTATGGTGAAAGCCATTATTGAATGGTCTGTGCTATGTTCCTTTCTGCAAAGAAGAGAAGACAGTGATGGGAGAGAGAAAGGAACAATTGGGTTCCATTCTCTTCTCCCTCAAGTGTAGCCCCTAACTTTCCCTTCTACTTCATGTGGGCTTTTCCAAGCCACTGTGGAGAAGTACTTAACTTACCAGTCTGGATCTGCCCACATGAAGGACTGGTAGAATGGGAAACCAGCCTGGTTGTATTCTGAGGCTATCTCCCATTTTGACCTCTTTCAGTAGTCAGAGAACCTTAGGTTGCAAAATCAGACAGGCATCTCTCCATGTGTCAGAGTGGCAATGCTGCATTAGAGATAAGACCCAAAGGCCAAATGGGCTTGAACATGTCCTCCATAAGTGACTCTTCTTGAGTCAAATGGAGGCTTTCTTACTCTGAGGGACCTATTTAGGCCAGAAAAACCTGGTTTCTATCATGCAGATTTTCATTATTGGTAGAATTCGTTCATTATTTGAAAAATTATTACCTAAGAAAATGTGACAACTGGCTGAAAGACCAAATCCATCATGTTTTAACCTCTAATTGAGAAAAGAGGACATAGGACCTCGTGGCAGAGCATAAGAGGAAGATCAGAAAAATCAGCTCTCTTGGGTTGATTTTTTCTTCTGTAAAATAGGGTGACTGGAACAGATTCTGTCTTAAGTTGTAAAATATATTGAAAGTAATTTGAAATGTACAAAGCATAGAAATTTATGAATTTAAATTTTATCTTAAAATAACCTAGAAAAAAATTTCATTTGTGTGCTCTTGAAGACTCTTTCTTGAGTGGAGGAGACATAGTTGTTTGTTAGAGCCAGTGCTCTGGGAATGGGGGTGTGTCAGCCTGACAGCATCAGCTGTGAACAGTGTGGCAGTGTGAATGCAGTTGATCACTGCTGAATGTGAAGACTCCTAAGGCAGCCTTCATCTGTGACAATCAGTGAACTTGGGTCAATTCCGAGGCACAGCTGTAAATTAGGGAAGTTCATCTTTGGTATTTCCCTGCTCTTTGCTTTTTTGCCATTCATCTTCCCCTTTTCCACATGTATCTACACTATTTCTACTGTCTCTCCCCTCAGCCTGCACCTTGTCCTTGCCTGTTTCTTTCCCCCAAAAGAAATGCACCTATTCCAGTTGTTCTACTCCAAGCTAGTTTTTCTTTTTCTTAAAAGAAAATAGGGTCTCCCTATGTTGCCTAGGGAACTCCTGGGCTTAAGCAATCCTCCCACCTCAGCCTCCTGAGTAGCTGAGACTACAGGCACACACCACCTACCTCTAGGTTAGTTTTGTAAGATATAGTTCATGTAACCCTGGTAGTGTTTAAGATTATTTTGCATAATACCTGGACAAATATTTGAAATGTTAGTCATTAAGTGTTTAAATTGTATTTGAAGCACAACTTGTACATCATGGTTCTGAGATATTATCACTTAGGGCTCGGCTAAAGTAGGAATATACATTTTCTAAAAATAAATCAATTTAAATGAAATACTGAGTAAATACTAGCATAGTATATCATGAGATAGAAGTAATCATTAAGGAGATACCTAAAGGTCTGAAATTGGAAAACATCTGAATAGAATAATTTTTGCCAAGGAAATAGAAAATCACTTAGTGAGCTTTACTCTCACTCCAAGTACCAGAAAATCACAAAATGACGTGGTCTTAAGTGACAGAAATAGAAATTATTTGCTGTGGAAGCTCCAGTGATACTATGTATAGTCAGTTTTGTGTGGTAATTCCAAAGCTGCTGTCTACTATTTCTGATAACTGTTGCTTGTGGTGTCTTGGTTTTTTGTGTGTTCTGTGATTTTTGACCAAGAACTCTTATTCTTTGGGTAATTACTTGGGAATTTATTTGAAGTCTGGCTTGAAGGGTTTTTTTCCCCAGGTTCCTTGGGTGAACCACCCATTCAGAACTACTTTAATTTCTAGGCTTGAGGTTTTTCAGATCTGTAAGGTAATAAGAATTTGAACTATGAGCTCTTTTTTTTTTCTTTTCAGTTATCTTTCAGTGAATGGAATACAAACCATTTTGAAGGCCAGCTTTCAACTGCAATCTCTGGTAGAGGTGGTGAAGGAGAGGTTTCTCCCTGTGCTCCTCTACTCAATGCCAAGGTTCAAGAAAGGAAGTTTTCTTGCCATCCTCTTGGAGAATGGGTTTATTTCCACTTCACTTTCACCCGAACACTTTGTCTTTCATCCTCCATGTCCCCTAAGGCCATGAAATCCCAAGTCCCAAATCATGTGGGCTCAGCAAATACTTCCTGATGGTAATTGACTTCAGTGCCCTACATACTTTTCTGCATTTCTGCTTTATTTAATTTTTGCCCTGTGGATATTTCTTACTTATTTTACTTACTTCTTGATGCATTTACAAAGTTTAAAAAATACTTTATAAAAGAACTCTCACAGATAGTTGGATGGCGATGTAAATTGGTACAACCGCTTTGGAAAACTGTTTGGCAGTATATACTAAGGCTAACTCTATGCACACCTATGATGCAACAATTTCATTCTTGGGTGTGTAACCAACAGAAACATATATACAAATTCTCCAAAAGACACTTATAAGAATGTTCAAAGCAGCTTTATTCATAGTAGCCTTAAAAGTAGAAACTATACAAACACCCATCAACAGAATGGCTTAATTATGGCATGTTTACATTAGGTATACACCACTATACCGAGATTGGGAATGAACAAAGTACAATTACATGTAATAACATGAGTGTATTCCACAAGCATAAATAAAGAACCCAGACACAAAACAGAACATACTTAGTGATTTCATTTACATAAAATTCAAAATCTATGCTGTTGGAAGTCAGCATAGTGATTACTCTTGGAGGATTAGTAACTGAAATGAAACTCAAGGAAGGCGTTTGTGGTGCTGACAATTTGTTCTTTCTTTTTTTAAAACATATATCTGCTGAGACATGTTCTGTCTTAGTCTGGGTGCCGGTTACACAAATCTGTCCAGTTTGCAAAAATTCATCAAGATGGCCGGGCGCGGTGGCTCACGCTTGTAATCCCAGCACTTTGGGAGGCTGAGGCGGGCGGATCACGAGGTCAGGAGATCGAGACCATCCTGGCTAACACGGTGAAACCCCATCTCTACTAAAAATACAAAAAATTAGCCAGGCGCGGTGGCGGGTGCCTGTAGTCCCAGCTACTCGGGAGGCTGAGGCAGGAGAATGGCGCAAATCCGGGAGGCGGAGCTTGCAGTGAGCCGAGATCGCACCACCGCACTCCAGCCTGGGCGACAGAGCGAGACTCCGTCTCAAAAAAAACAAAAAAAAACAACAAAAAAACCAATTCATCAAGATAAACACAAAATATTTGCATTTCTCTGAATATACATTTTACCTTTCTAAGAAGGAAAAACACCTTTTACATCATTTAAAAATCTTTCTAGTGGGAAGAGTGATCAGAGTAAGTGGTTTGTCACATTTCACTTAATAAAAGTGGATTTTGTTTGGCTTGACATTGAATTTCCAGCATCTAGCACAGTATTTGGCACATAGTAAGTTCTCAATAAATATTGGTAGAAACCATACATTTGGAACTTAATTTTTTTTTTTTCTTTGAGACGGAGTCTTGCTCTGTTGCCCAGGCTGGAGTGCAGTGGTGCTATCTCGGCTCACTGCAAGCTCCGCCTCCTGGGTTGACACCATTCTCCTGCCTCAGCTTCCCGAGTAGCTGGGACTACAGGCATCCGCCACCACGCCTGGCTACTTTTTTTTGTATTTTAGTAGAGACAGGGTTTCACCGTGTTAGCCAGGATGGTCTCGATCTCCTGGCCTCGTGATCTGCCCGCCTTGGCCTCCCAAAGTGCTGGGATTACAGGCTTGAGCCACCGCACCCGGCCTGGAACTTAATTTTTTTAAACACACAATTATTAGTTGACCAGTTTTTTAAATTTAAAAATCACAGGAAATAATGGATATATACTTTTAGAAATATAATTGCCTTACTCTAAAAAATGTGAGTTAAACAGATTATTCCCCAAAAGCCATAGGAAAAGTGAAGGAGGCTCAAATTGTTCCTCAGTTTAAAGGTGGCCAATTGTGGTGGCTCACACCTGTAATCCCAGCATTTTGGGAGGTGGGAGGATTGCTTGGGGTCAGGAGTTCAACACCAGCCTGGGTAGCATAGTGAGACCTGTCTCTACCAAAAAACTTTTTTTTTAACTTCAACTTTTATTTTAGATATAAGGGCTACATGTGCAGGTTTGTTACATGGGAATATTGTGTAATGCTGAGGTTTGGGGTACAGATCCCATCACGCAGCTGAGAACGTAGTACCCAATAGGTAGTTTTTTTAGCCTATCCTCCCTCACTCCACCCTTCAATAGTCTTCAGTGTCTATTGTTCCCATATTTATGACCATGTGTGCTCAATGTCTAGCTCCCACTTGTGAGAACATGTGATATTTGGTTTTCTGTTCCTGTGTTAATTTGCTTAGGATAATGGCCTCCAGCTCCACCCATGTTGCTGCAAAGGACATGATTTCATTATGTCTTATGGCTGCATAGTATTCCATGGTGTATACGTACCACATTTTCTTTATCCAATCTACCACTGATGGGCACCTGGGTTGATTTCACGTCTTTGCTATTGTGAATAGCACAGCAATGAAGCTGATGATTTGATTCTATACCTAGAAAATCCTAAAGACTCTGCCAAAACTAGAACTAATCACCAACTTTAGTAAAGTTCCAGGATACAAAATGTACAAAAATCAGTAGCATTTCTATACACCAACAATGTCCAGACTGAGAGTGCAGTCAAGAACAAAAAGTTTAAAAAATTAGCTGGGTATGGTGGTATGTGTCTGAAGTCCTGAGGTGGGAAAATTGCTCGAGCCCAGGAGTTAGAGATTACAGTGAGCTAAGATCATGCAACTACACTCTGGCCTGGGTGACAGGATTGATGTATGGATACAAGGAATTCTTACGTTCTTTTTATTTTAGATGTTTGGCGTATCTCAAAGGGCAAAGAGTAAAAGTAATTTTCCCAATGAGAAGGAAAAAGAAAAAAAAAGAGCATCTTTCCGAAAGTTCAAATTATATTTAGATGTGAGGACATTTTACTGGAGGAAGTTAAAGCTTATGCTGAAAACCGTGATCGCTCTGTAGAGAAGCCTCGGTGAGCAGCCATGTGAACTTGACCAAGTCTCCTAGCCTCTGTTTCCACTATTTCACTTACAACATGAGAAATCAGTTTCCTTCAAAACTAAAATTCTCTAATTGTGCAATTTCATCTCATTGTAGAAAAAACTGGCTTGAATTACCTTAAAAATAAGAATTATAAACCATTAAAAAGGAAAGGCAATTTTATTAATTTTAAAGTAACGAGATACAATATTATGTATGATAAATTTTGTGTTGCTTAGTAGAGGTCTTTTGGGGGGCCTTGATTTAGGATTGAATAAGACTTGTGGTTAGAATACAGATTATTTAAAGTTTCTTCCGTGTTTTGGTAGAGATCACCATGGCAGACACATTGTGGCTGGCTGTCCACTGAGCCTGTTTCTTCTTCCTGGACACATACCTAGGATCTCTTTCTGAGCCTCCTTTACAGTGAGGTGTGGTCACAAGTGTTCTGGTTGATGGAGCATTAGTGGAAGTGGTATGTACCACTTCCAAGCCTGGCCCATGAACATCTCCCACCCAGGATCCTCCAGCCTCTTGCTCTTTGGCCGCATTTGGCAGCACTGTATCCTCATAAGCCTTGTGTTAAAGATGGCAGAGCCACAGGTGGAGGGATTCTGGGTCCTGAGTTACCACTTGGAGGAGAGCTGCTGACCAATCTTTTCCTGAGTATGAAATAAATATCTATCACATTTGATTCATTATATGACTTGAATTTGAATTATATGCCATTAATGTGCATTTAACGAAACAACCCTCACAAAATCGAAACGTGGCTTAAAAGAGAAACTGCAGATTGAAGAGAATACTAATGAATTATTCAAGAAAAGCAAATAAAAATATGGCAGAGCCAGTGTTTCTCCTATTCAGAATATCTTTAGGAAGAACGGGTTTGCTAATAAGATAAAGTTTTGTCCTCCCCCACATTCTCCAGGAACTGGGCCAATCACTACAATACTGACACTAGGAAGGCATCAGAGTATGGTAGAAAGGGTCGAGACTTTGGATTCAGTTAGCCCGAGTTTTACCACCCAGTGCCTCAATTTTTCTCATCTATAAAATGGAACTAATAATATCGACCTTGCTAGGTTGTTAGTGGTAAAATATCGTAGTTAAAAGCATGAAGTTGGGGTGAGACTACCTAGAATTGAATCCTGGCTTTGCCGTGACCTGGCTGGGGTAAAATACCTAAATTCCTTGCACTTCAGTTTCTTCATCTGTAAGATGGGGATAACATATACTTCAGAGAGTTAATGTGAGAATACATGCAAAGTATTCAGAACAGTGCTTGACACAAAGATGTACGTAAGTGTTTATTAGTATTGTTATTGCAAGGATTAACTGGAATATGGACAAAAATTCCTCACATTGTAGACACTCATTAAATGGCAATAATGCATGAGGCAAAGATGTTTGGCAATACTTGTTTGCACATAAAAATGACAGAATCTTAGTTTGACACTTTGCACATACACAATACCCTATCGTTCAGACATTTTATTTTAATCCAGTTCAGTTTATCCGGTATGTTCTGGTCTGATGTGAAATAATTTGATTCCATGGTTTAACAGTTTATTGCACTGAGAAAAAAATGCAGCCTATAGAAATAAATTTGTCCTTTAAGACCAAAAGTTGAGAGCTCATGTGTTATGCTGCCCTCTTCATATTGAGCTGCACAGCAAGCACTATACACCAGACTATGATGAGTAGGGCCGGACATGCTTGTGCCCTTAGCTAGGCAAAGTGATAGCCATATCATTCAGATGGTAGAATATTATTTTGGATTGTGTCGTTTTACCGGTAAAATATTTTTGAGCAGGTACTCTCAAAATAAGTATATATTTACCTATAAACTATCTATACTTAATGTTCACATATATAAGTATACATACTTTTATACTATACACTAGTATCCTTATATAACATTAAATTATAATATATACAGAAAAGTAGACATTTTAACAGGATGAAATAAAGGAAATTAAATATAGTATAAAAGTTATTCCTAATTGTGATAGCTTCATACTATCAGTAGCCAATACGTCAAGGCTAAACATATAGCTAGGGTGCGTTTCACTGTTAATGAGAGTGTATGTTAATTCATATTTCAATTAGGATAATTTCTTGATAATTTCAAAATTGTTTGGCTGACTTAAGTCACATATGATTAGATCATCCTTTTAAAAAAACTTCATATTGTAGCTGAAAAACCTTTCTAGGAGTAGAAGGGTAAATTCTACCTTTTTCTTTTCTTTCTTTTCTTTATTTTTTTTTTCCTGGGACAGAGGCTTGCTCTGTTGCCCAGGCTGGAGTGCAGTGGCACAATCTCGGCTCACTGAAACCTCCACCTCCTGGTTCAAGCAATTCTCCCTGCCTCAGCCTCCCAATTAGCTGGGATTATAGGCGCCTGCCACCACGCCTGGCTAACTTTTGTATTTTTTAGTAGAGATGGGGTTTCACCATGTTAGGCTGCTCTTGAACTCCTGACCTCAGGTCATCTGCGCCCCTCAGCCTCCCAAAGTGCTGGGATTACAGGCGTGAACCACTGCTCCCGGCTGAATTCTACCATTTTCAAATTGTACTTGCTTCATGTATTAGTCTGTTTTGGAACTGCTATAAAGAAATACACAAACAGGGTAATTTATTTAAAAAGAGGTTTAATTTGCTTGTGGTTTTGCAGGCTGTACAGGAAGCATGGCTGGGAAGGCCTCAGGGAACTTGACAATCATGGCAGAAAGTGAAGGGGAAGCAGGCACTTCTTATATGGCCAGAGCAGGAGGAAGAGAAAGAAGGGGGAGGTGCTACACACTTTTAAACAACCAGATATCATGAGAACTCACTCACTATCATGAGAACAGCAAGGGAGAAATCTGCCCCCATGATCCAATCACCTCCCACCAAGCCCCTCTTCCAACACTGGGGATTACAATTCGACAGGAGATTTGGGTGGGGACACAACTCCAAACCACATCACTTTATTAATATGATATTCATTTGTGGTTTCTCCTCTTAAGTAACATTTCTACTTTGCTAGTTGAGTTAAAACTGCAAAACACAATTCTTATTTTTTATTTTATTTTATTTTTTAGACACGGTCTCACTCAGTCACACAGGCTGGAGTAAAATGGCTCAGTCATGGCTCACTGCAGCATCATCCTCCTGGGCTCATTCAATCTTACTGCCTCAGCATCCTGAGTTGCTGGGATTACAGGAGCATGCCACTATACCCAATTAATTTTTTATTTTTTGTAGAGATGGGGTTTCGCCATGTTGCCCAGGCTGGTCTCAAACTCCTGGGCTCAAGTGATCTGCCAGCCTCAGCCTGAAAAAGTGCTGGGGTTGCAGACGTGAGCCACTGTGTCCGGCCCTACAAAACATAATTCTTAACCTATTAAACTGGGGCACAATGTAAATTGCACTGTTTCAATATGCCTCCAGCAAACAATCATGTGAAGAAGGCTGCAGATGCCCCCGCCCTTTCCTTGGGAGATAACTTTTGGACACATGAATCTCTGACAGAGGGACTGAATGCAACAATATCAATCCATATTTTTCAGGTTACTCAAGTTAGATTTTTGACTTTTAAGCCTAAAAGTGTGAACACAAGTAGAAGTTCTAATGTTTTCTTACTGAACATCCAAAAGATCACTGGGGGCCCTCACCTCACTTTAGTCTGCATGTGATGTAGACTGATTCATTCTCTTGCAACATCCTGGCTGTGGAAGTTGTTGACTATTTTTCTGAAGATCTCTGGCATGATCTGAATCTTCTTCAGATCTACCAGATCTTCCTCATGGGAAAGAGAATGTTACGTTCTGTAACACGACGTTTGTAATTGAAACCTTAGCAATGGAGGCAGGAGAAAATTGAGCAGCTGGTTTAAGGCCTGACCTTGGAGGCTGGTGAGCACAATGGGGAAGACACAGGTTTGGGGCATCAATCAGACCATGATCCAAGTCCTGACTCTCCTGCCTACCCGTTGTGAGAACTTCTGGTAAGTTAAGCAATCCGAACTTCGACTTCCCCATCTGAAAAAGGTGGCAATACCTATGGCGTTAGTTAGGATAAAATTAGGTTGCTGTTAAAAGAGAGAGAAAGAGACCTCAAACTAGAGTGACATAGAAAGATACAGTTTTAGTTCTCTTTCATGTAAAAATTAGGTAGGTGGTCCAGGGCTAGTATAGTGGTTCCACAGTGTCAGGGACCTAGCTTCTATATTGTTTTTCATTCATCCTCTGCACTTCTCGGCTTCCCTCTCATGTTAAAACGGCAGTTTCAGTTACTGCCATAATGTCTGATTCCAGACAGAGGGAAGAAGGAAAGGGAAAAGAAAAGGCACACTGCTTTTCCTTTAAGGGCATGGCTTGGAAGTATTCAAATCCACCTTAGCCACATGGCCACACCTAACTGCAAAGGAGCATGGGAAATGTAGTGTTTACTGGTAGTGTGTGTCTAATTCTAGGTTTCTGTTACTAAAGCAAGACAGGGAGAATGGTTATTGGGGCACAACTAGTGGTCTCTGGAACACCTCCCTCTCAGGATAGTTGTAGGGATTAAATGGCACCATTTAGCACAGACCTAGGCCCATGGCTAAACAACAAACCTAAAGATCACCATGATTATCATCATTAATCTCTGAGTCTTTTGTTTTCTCCTAAGCAAAGTGAATATTGATCAATTATTCCATTCCGTAAACAGGCATTGAGTAATCTTGTGGCCGGAATCTTGTGGAAGGAATGTCCTGTCTATGCTAACACAGTGAATGGGTTCTGGAAAGTGTATACATAATTGTTCGATTGCAGGGGATGATTCTTATTACTTTCGTGTTAGGATCTTCTGAGGGCCTTGTATCACAACAAAAAAAAGGACAAGAGCCATTGCAGTACATTGAGCTCCATAAAGACAGCATTGGGGCAAGTGAGAACTGAATGGGCACTGGGGACTCTGTGCTTCGCTGAGGAAAAATAACTAAACATGGGCCAAATAGATGTTAAGGAGCTAAGAGTAAAAATGTCATCATATGCTGTCCCTGTGCAAACTTGTCGGGAGGAGCCCAAGGTGAAGCACCCAGATGCTTCAGTCAGCTTCTCAGAATTTTCTAAGACATGCTCAGAGAGGTGAAAGAACATGTCTGCTAAAAAGAAAGGAAAAGTTGAAGACACGGCAAAAGCAGACAAGGCCATTATGAAAGAGAAATGAAAACCGATATCCATCCATCTTCCTGCAAAGAACATGATCTCATTCTTTTTTATGGCTGCATAGTATTCCATGGTGTGTATGTACCACATTTTCTTTATCCTCTCTACCATTGATGGACATTTAGGTTGATTTCCTGTCTTTGCTATTGTGAAGAGTGCTTTGATGAACACAAACGTGCATGTGTCTTTATGACAGAATAATTTATATTCCTTTGGGTATATACTCAGTAATGAGATTGCTGGGTCAAATGGTGTTTCTGTTTTAGGTCTTTGAGGAATCATCACACTGCTTTCCACAATGGTTGAATGAATTTACACTTCCACCAACAGTGTGCAAGCATTCCTTTTTCTCTGCAACCTTGCCAGCAACTATTATTTTTTGACTTTTTTCCTTTTTTTTTGAGACAGAGTCTCTCTCTTGGCACCCAGGCTGGAGTGCAGTGGCTTGATCTTGGCTCACTGCAACCTTCATCTCCCAGGTTCAAGCCATTCTCCTGCCTCAGCCTCTGGAGTAGCTGGGATTACAGGCGCCCACTACCATGCCCAGTTAATTTTTATGTTTTTACTAGAGACACAGTTTCGCCATCTTGGCCAGGCCAGTCTCAAACTCCTGACCTCAAGTGATCTGCCCACCTCGGCCTCCCAAAGTGCTGGGATTACAGGCATGAACCACCATGTCCAGTCTATTTTTTGACTTTTTATTAATAGCTATTCCGACTGTTGTGAGATGGTATCTCACTGTGGTTTTGATATGCATTTCTCTAATGGTCAGTGATGTTGAGATTTTAATTCATACAACAAATATCCATGACACAGGTTCACCTATATAACAAACCTGCACCTGTATCCCTGAACTTAAAAGTTTTTTTTAAAAAAAGAAAAAAAACTTATTATGAACCAAAAAGCAAACAAACAAACAAACAAAAAAAGCAAGAAAAAATTAAGAAAACCTGTATCCCTCCCAAAGGGAAGACAAAAAAGAAGTTCAAGGATCCCAGTGCACCCAAGAGGCCTCATTTGGCCTTTTTCTTGTTCTGTTCTGAGTATTGCCCAAAAAATAAAGGAGAACATCCCAGCCTATACACTGTGATGTTGTGAAGAAACTGGGAGAGATGTGGAATAACACTGCTGCAGATGACAAGCAGCCTTATGAAAAGAAGGCTGTGTGGCTGGGCGCGGTAGCTCATACCTGTAATCCCAGCACTGTGGGAGGCTGAGGCGGGTGGCCAACATGGTGAAACTCCGTCTCTACTAAAAATACAAAAATTAGCCAGGCGTGGTGGCAGGTGCCTATAATCCCAGCTACTTGGGAGGCTGAGGCAGGAGAATCGCTTGAACCTGGGAGGCGGAGTTTGCAGTGAGCCAAGATTGCGCCACTGCACTCCAGCCTGGGCAACAGAGCAAGACTCAGTCTCGAAAAAAAAAAAAAAAAAAAAAAAAAGAAAGAAAGAAGAGAAGGCTGTGAAGCTGAATGAAGAAAAAATAGGAAAGGGTATTGCTGTATGTTGAGCTATAGGAAAGCCTGATGCAGTAAAAAAGGGAGCCATCCAGGCTGAAAAAAGCAAGAAAAAGAAGGAAGAGGAGGAAGGTGAAGAGGAGGAGGAGGAGGAAGAAAATGAGGAGGTAAAGATGAAGAAGAAAACAATGGTGACTAAGTTGGTTCTAGTGCAGTTTTTTTTCTTGTCTATAAAGCAATTAATCCCCCTGTACACAACTCACACCTTTTAAAGGAAAAAAAAAAACAGAAAAGTAAGGCTGTGTAAGATTTGCTTTTAAACTGTACCGTGTATGTTTTTTGTATAGTTAACACACTACTAAATGTGTCTTTAGATAGTCCTGAGCTGGTGGCATTTTCAATAGCCACTAACCTTTCCCAGTACAGTATGGGGGTTGTAAATTGCCACGGAAATTTAAAGCAGGTTCTTGTTGGTCCACAGCACAAATTAGTTATATATGGATGGTCGTTTTTTTCATCTTCAGCTGTCTCTGATGCAGCTTGTAGAAAACTATTGTTCCGTTAACCGAATACCATTTTGTAATTGAAAAAACAGTTGCAGCTCTTTTGTTGATATTCTGAATGCTTCTAAGTAAATACAATTTTTTTATTAAAAAAATCAAAAAAGACAGAAAGAAAACTTCAACTATTTTTATCATTAGCATAAAAAATTAAAATACCAGGAAAACAGACTGATGGGTAGATCTCCTTGAAGGACTGGGGATGAGAGGGAATACAGCAAAATGGAAAGTACCTGGACGGGGGAGGCAGACGGACCTAGTGTATTAGTCAGCTTATGCTGTAATAACTCTCAAAGTCAATGGTTTACAACAATACTTCTTACTCCCAGATCTGTGAGTTGGCTGTAGCTTTGCTTGGCTCTGCAAGCGCTTTTCACTTTCTTCACTTTTGCTGCACAGATCTTCATTCTGGTACCTCTATCTAAGGCACATTCTCGCCGCAGATGGTGGGAGCTCACGAAGTCAAGCAATATCATGTCGGTGCATTTAGAGCCTGTATTTGGATGTTACCTGTAGCATACCCACTAACATTCCATTGACTAAAGCAAATTATATGTATTATTTGTTCACAAGTATTTATCCCTTTCTCACCCTTGCAATGCTTACCTGTAAGATGGAAGTATTTTCATCTTTCTTTTACAGGTAAAAGAAAAGAGAAGTTCTACTATTTTTACCACGAATATGAAAAATTGAAATACCAGGAAAACAGGCAGATGGGTAGAACTCCTTGAAGGGCTAGAGATGAAAGGCAATACAGCAAAATGGAAAGCACCTGGACAGGGGAGGCAGCTAGACCTGGTGTATAGGTCAGCTTATGCTGTAATAACCCTCAAAGTCAGTTGAAGTTTTTTTCCATCTTACAGGTAAGCATTGCAAGGGTGGGAAAAGAATAAATATTAACACTTGTGAACAAGTAATACATATAATTTGCTTTAGACAATGGAATCTTAGTGGGTATGCAACAGGTAGCATCCAAATACAGACTGAAACATCCATTACAGTCTACACTACAGTTTGGATTCCTAGCTAGCTATGTGACCACAGGCAAGGTGCTTAGCCTTTCTGTGACTCATTTATAAATATGAGTCACATAACCCACACATTTGCATTTATTAAGTGAGATAATCCCTATAAAGCAGTTTTCCAATGGCGTGTCACAGATAGATTATCTATGTGTTGTGATAGTATATTTCTCAGCCCACAGAGCAACTGGGTGAGCAATTGGGGCTTTCCAGATCCTCAGCCAGTGGCCTCCTTCCACAAGCAGCCTTGGTTGTGTACTGGGTGCACAAATAGCATCATTTCCTGTGTGCACGATGTGAAAAATGTGAGCAAGAACTGGAAAGTAAAGCACCTAGATGGTGCCTGGCACTTAGTATGTTTTAAACCAGAAGCAGCTGTCATGACTGATAGATGGAGCAGCAATGGGGAAAGCAGTTTTGATAGCAATGAGGCCACTGACAGAAGACAATTTCCCTTCCCAGCAGCTTCAAGGAAACTCCACTTGATGCTTGGCTGTTTTGCTCTCTGTGACCCTATAGGGGTCATGACCCCCTCCTCTGCAATTTGAGCAATCCCGGGGAAAGAGGATGCAGAGGACAATGTCCAGAGCCCCAGTTCTGGGTGACCAGAGTTGAAAGTTGAATCTAAAAATATGTCTTGCTATAGAACACCAATTGTGGAGCTTATTACAAATCTGCCGAAAAAGAAATTCCTGGAATTGTGCTCGTCTGTCATTTGCTGGAAGACACAGCACCATTCTTGATCTGGCACGTGGTTGAGGCTGACTTGCAGAAGTTGGAGCCTCTCACTGCCTCTCAGCCAGCCTGAGAGCGTGAAGCCAGTGCTTTGGGACTTTCTCCATTGTTTTTTATTTTTATTTTTTTGAGACGGAATCTCACTCTGTCACCCAGGCTGGAGTGCAGTGGCCTGGTCTCGGCTCACTGCAACCTCTGCCTCCTGGGCTCAAACAATTCTCCTGCCTCAGCCTCCCAAGTAGCTGGGATTACAGGTGCATGCCACCACGCCCAGCTAATTTTTGTATTTTTAGTAGAGAC
The DNA here is from genome assembly GCF_006542625.1 of Nomascus leucogenys. Taxonomy (NCBI): domain Eukaryota; kingdom Metazoa; phylum Chordata; class Mammalia; order Primates; family Hylobatidae; genus Nomascus; species Nomascus leucogenys. Next base: position 44,489,322 of record NC_044400.1, read on the forward strand.
GGGGTTTCACCATGTTGACCAGGCTGGTCTTGAACTCCTGGCCTCAGGTAATCTGCCTGCCTCAGCCTCCCAAAATTCTGGGATTACAGGTGTGAGCCACTGTGCCCAGCCTTCTCCATTGCAATCTATCCTGGCTGCTGAAATAATCTTCTGTCACTACTATAGAGATTAATATTATTGTATAAACCAAAAACCTAGTGCAATAGCCCAACACATTTGACAATGTTGCTAGTCCATTGGCTAGTTATACTGCTAGACAAAGCATATTTCCATGGCACACAGAGATATTTTCCTATTATTTTTCTCTTATGTTTTCCTACCATCCAGCATAGGTATAGTCAGGATCTGGTACCCAACAATATATATAACAGTTAAGATGAACATGGAGAACTGAAGTTTTTAAACTAAAAAAGTTGGGTTCAACTTTCATCTTATTTTGGAAACTGCTTTAACTTAAGTGATTTCCAAGGCATGACCATTTGGTTGGCATGGATTTAGCATTCTTGTATTCATTACTTTTATAGATATGTATTGAAAGCCTTTTATGTGTGAGATCCTTGAGATGCAATGATAAATAGGGCATTATCTCTGGCCTCAGGGAGCTACATAGCAGAAGTTGAGTGTTTAACTAAAGAAACATTATTCTGAAATTTTACAACCACCATTCCTCTTCTGATACCTTGCACTGAGTAGAAATAAACTGCATAAAAATTCTCTGGTAATTAAAAAATACATACTTTTAAAGTGTTCACTCAGTAAATCCCCTTCTCCAAGTCATGTGTCATAATGAGAATCTCCTATTATTTTTCTGCGGAGGAGGAAAAAACACTTGGTCAGCAATGTTGTTAAGGGAACAGGGACATGGACATTCTCATATACTGCTGATAGGGCTGATAGGGACCTAAATTGGTTCAGGCTTTCAGGAATGGCAATCTGGCAATATGTAAATGCCCTTCAATGAAGTAATTCCTTAAATAAATTATGGAATCTCTGTATAAGGGAATACAGTGTGCATCATTAAAAAGTGATGCTTCAGATAAATAATAAAATGGAATATGTTGCTAAGTGAGAAAAACACAAAACAGTAGATACACACTGATTCCAATTGTGTGTTTGTATGTGTATATCTGTGAAGTACTTTTTTTTTTTTTGTGATGGAGTCTCGCTCTGTCACCCAGGCTGGAGTGCAGTGGCTCAATCTCAGCTCACTGAAAGCTCCGCCTCCTGGGTTTTAAGCAATTCTCTCTGTCTCAGCATCCCGAGTAGCTGGGATTACAGGCACCTGCCACCATGCCTGGCTAATTTTTGTATTTTTAGTAGAGACGGGGTTAGGCTGGTCTTGAACTCCTGACGTCGGGTGATCCACCTGCCTCGGCCTCCCAAAGTGCTGAGATTACAGGCGTGAGCCACCATGCCTGACTGAGTATCTTTTATGCATAGAAAAAACTTGGAAAAAGATAATCCTGGCTGGGCGTGGTGGCTCATGCCTGTAATTCCAGCACTTTGGGAAGTCTAGATGGGAGGATTTCTTGTGCCCAGGAGTTTGAGACCAGCTTGGGCAATATGGTGAAATCCCATCTCTACAAAAAATACGAAAATTGCTCAGGCATGGTGGCATGTGCCTGTAGTCTCCGCTCCTTAGGAGACTCAGGTGGGAGGATCGCTTGAGCCCAGGAAATCAAGGTTGCAGTGAGCCGTGCATTCCAGCCTGGGTGACAGAGGGAGACCCTGTCTCAATAAATAAATAAATAAATATACAAAAATAAAAATAAAAAAATTACAAATCAGTTTGTGTCAGCTGCAGGGGGTGAAAATGACTCCAACTAAAAACATCTACTTTACTTGGCATTATTGAAGATCAGGTGTGGTTAGTTGGTGGAATTTCTACCAATATAGAATTTTCCAACTAAGCCAATTGAAGAGGCAGCTTCAATTTTTTATTTGTGCAGGCAATGAAATTAATGGCAATGGGGCATACTCGCAGGAAGAACACAAGCTCAGCTTTCTTAAACAAATCATGCCATCTTTGGCAAATTGTTATTGGAAATCTGGAAAACAGGCAGCTGGGAGCGCTGCTTGCTGGAACACCATCCAGAGTTAGGCCTGGGTTAGGGCTACTGTTGGCGTGAGTTCATGTCTTCCCCATTTAGGTTGTTGAAATAATATAGTTCAAGAGAGCTGATATCTAATCTCAGATTTTAAAATAAATGTTGGTTTTTAAATTTTAAATATTGTTTTAAAATATATTTTAAGCATACTAAAAAATAGAAAATTATATAGTGAACGCCAGTTTTATTGCCTTATTTTCTTCAGATTTTTTCTCCTCTGTCTTCAAACTTAAATATTATAGATACAGTTGAAGCCATCTCTGAATTCCCTCCTTTTTTCCATTCCCTGCTGTCCTCCTTAGAGATAACTACACAAATTGTGTTCATCATTTCCATGTTTGTTTTAGTAATTTTTCCACATATTTTGTTTGCATCAATGAACATAATACATGTATTAGTCGGTCCTCATGCTGCTGATAAAGACATATCTCAGACTGGGTAATTTATAAAGGAAAGAGGTTTAGTGGACTCACAGTTCCACATGGCTGGGGAGGCCTCAAAATCATGGTGGTAGATGAAGGAAGAACAAAGGGATGTCTTACATAGTGGCAGGCAAAAGAGCTTGTGCAGGGGAACTCCCCTTTATAAAATCTTCAGATCTCATGAGACTTATTCACTATCATGAGAACAGTATGGGAAAGGCCTGCCCCCATGATTCAATTACCTCCTACCAGGTCCCTTCCAGGACACGTGGGAATTATGGGAGCTACAATTCAAGATCAGATTTGGGTGGGGACACAGCCAACCATATCATTAAAGCATTACTTTCTAGACTCTTTTTGGGTATTTTCTAGATTTACGCAATTTGCTTTTTTTTATTTATCTACTTTGATAGTTATAATTTATTCATTTTGACTGCTGTATAGTATCCCATTGTATAAATATGCAACAATATACTTCTCCATTCTTTCACTGATGGACACTTAGAGTGTTTCCAATTTTGTTTCTGTTTTGCTATTTCCAACAATGCTGCAAGGAACATTCCTGAACTTGTAACCTTGTCTAGGGTGTATGCCTAGGAGTGGGCTTGCTGGGTCACAGGATAAGTGCATCTTCAACTTAACTGGGTACTTCTATAGCCAAATAGTTGTACCATTTTATAGTCCCACCTTAAGAGTATGAAGCTTCTCGCTAATCTTTGAAATTGTCATTAAGTTTTTTTTTTTCCAATCTGAAGGGTGTAAGATGATTTCTCATTGTAGTTTAATTTGCTTTTCCTAATGAATACTGAGGCCAGACACCTTTCTATATGTCTATTGGCCGTTCAGTTTTTCTTTCCCGTTAGCGACTTTGATCATTTTCTTAATGGGTTGTTGTTAATCTTTTTTCTTCTTGGCTTATTTTTATCTTATCTTTAAAAAAATTAAAAAAAAGAAATCCATCTGTTCAACATATTTTTCTTGAGTAAAAATTGAATGTTAAGTGCTATGAAAGAAACATGAAAAAGGTGTAGGCTCTTCCAGGCAAGTACCCAATTTATGCTATTTTTGATGGTAAGGAGAGAAAGTTCTCCTTTAACATTGTATGTGTTGCAGTAGGATGAAGCTTTACCTCATTTCTGTTTTTCTCTTAAGGGTTATATCAGACTATTCTTAATGAAAGTACAAAATTATCTGGTGATAATTATTGCTGTATTGCCCCTTGATTATCCCAAATAAAGCACACATTCTAGACTCCAGAATCAGAAGATAAAGGAAGACAGCCATGTTCCCCCAAGGTTATCTTGTGCTCATGATGCAGCAGCACAGTGGGATGGTCAGGGGTTTGCAGAGAATGACTAATGCATTAATAAGCCTTACATGTACCTCCCACCCCCTTATAATTGCATTTCTTTCATTAGCTTTTACCCAGCTGGTCTGAGTTGCACAAACAAAATATTGTATAAGATCGGCCCATTTATGGTAAATTCAGAAAAATTTTTGTAAAACTCTTGCCAAGTTACATACTGACCCCAGGGTCTTTAAACCAGCCAAGAAATGTTAAGTAAAAACTGAATTAAATCTATTATCACAAATTTGTGCCCCGTAATCTGATGAGACTTCCAGATGTCCAGGCCGAGACCATCTGCTGAATGTCTGTGGGCACACACTCCCAGAACATGTGCACAGCTAAGGATTACAGGCTGAGCTTGGAGCTTGAAAACTGGGCAGTTCCTGCTTAGACAGAAAAGCAACAAAGGAAAAACAAACAAGAGGTTTTTCTTTTGAGAGTTCTTCTTTTTTAAAAAAGCAGACAATTTATTTTTTAAATGTCTATATTTTAATTTTTGTTTGTTTAAGTACTCCTTAAAATTATTTACTTTTTTATTGATATATAATAGTTGTACAAATTTGGGGGGTACATACCATCGTTTGCTTTCTGTTTAACTGGTCAGTTGCTTTGTTCTTGAAGTCAAATGGCTTTTTCCAACATATAATGAGATGGGTTTATTTCTCCCAAAGAAAACAGACTGTATGATTTTGAATATTTTATTTTCTTTTTTTAAATTTTATAGTAGATATCTGAAGACCAGATTTTGAATATTTTAACAACTAAACTAACAACAAAATCTTTAGCAATCAGTTTCTCTTTTTGTTTGTTTGTTTTGTTTTTTTAGAGACAGGATTTCACTTGGTGGCCCAGGATGGACTGCAGTGGTATGGTCCTAACTCACTACAGCTTGATTATAGCTCACTGCAGCCTTGGCCTCCCAGACTCAAGCAATCCTCCCGCCTCAGCCTCCTTAGTAGCTGGGACTACAGGCACATGCTGCCATGCCTGGCTAATTTTTTTCTTTCTCTTTTTATAGAGACAAGGTCTCGCTATGCTTCCCAGGCCAGTCTTGAACTCCTGGCCTCAAACAGTCCTCCTACCTTGGTTCCCCAAAGTGCTGGGATTACAGGCTGAGCCACTGTGCCTAGCCCAGAAGTCAGTTTCTGACTTAGACTTGGTAATAACTCTGAGTAGCATGTTTAGTTCATTACCGTATCTTTGTCTCGTGTCAGGATTCCAAGAAAACGGACTCTCAGAAGGAGATAGAAGTGCAGGAGGTTTATTGGAGAGTGCTCTCAGGAAGAATGTGAGTGAGGGAGTGAGAGAGGCAGGACTGAGCAGGGGAGAAGTTGAAGAAGTTGGACTGAGTGGCAATGAGTATGGAGGCCTCAGCTTTGGAGCATGGATGGTGTGACAATTAATTTTATGTGTCAGCTTGGCTAGGCTATGGAGCGCAGTTATTTGATCAAACACCACATTAGGTTTTGCTGTGATGGTGTATTTCAGATGTGACTAACACTTAAGTCAGTAACTTTCAGTAAAGCAGATTGCCCTCCATCATGTGTGGTCTTCACACACTCAGTTAAAGGCTTTAAGCTCATAGACTGAAGTGTCCCAAAAAAGAAGGAATCCTCCTCCAGATTATCCCATTGACCTTGATGTAATTATTACACATTGTATGCCTGTATCAAAACATCTCATGTACTCTGTAAACATATACAGCTACTATGTACCCAGAAAAATTAAAAATAAAATTATTATTTTAAAAAAGATTGCAACATCAATCTTAAGATCCTGCCTGAGTTTTCAGCCTGCTGCCCCATGAAAGTCAAACTCAAGACTATAACAATCTCTTCCGGGGGTTTCTAGCCTGTCAACCTGTCCTAGACTTCAGATTAGCCAGCCCCCACAACTGGGTGAGCAAATTCCATAAAATCAATCCCTCTTGCTCCACCACCCCGTCCAGGAGTCTATGTTATGATTCTCCTACTGGAGTTTGCCATAACTATACACAGCTTCTGTTCTTATTATAGTGTCAAGAACTGTCTGATATTTTACCCTTCTTTCAAGACAACAAGTTAGCCTACCATCATTTTATGGGTGCTGGTAGAAATCAAGAAGTCAGAGATGAAGAATAGTTTATTACTCACAGCAATAGCAATAGCCAGAATATCAGAAATTCTGTACTCCTTCCCTAAACCCCAATTCTTATAGGGCGAGGCAAAGAAGGATAGATCACACCTGCCTACACTGTGAATTGCATTACAGTAAATAAACTCTGAGCTTAGGGAACTCAAATATCTTATAATTGGCAGTAAGCAAGCCTGCTCTTTGTTGCAGAGAGAGATGCTATCTCTATCTTCCATAGTTATAAGAAAAACTGCCCTGTGTTCTGCAGGAAGATACTAGTTATTCTGAAGCTGTAAGAAAACCTGTCTCCTGGTCCAGAGAAAGACACCGCTATACAAACAAAATATCCTTGAAAAGATAGCTCAGAACAAAGGGCAGATGGCACTTCACTCACAAGACATGCAGAAATGCAAAAGACACACAGAATATTGTTTCTTAACACAAGAAGCCTCTGGCATGTGACCTACCAGGATATGACCGTCCAAAAGGAAGAGCTTCTTGCACAAGTGCCCTGGGCCTATTGAAGCCCTTTCCTTCTCTGGGATCTATGAAAAGCTGGCAGCCTTCCATGTCACTGGTAAATTAATTGGGATAAGACTTAAAAGTGTGGAGTATGCTTCTTCCAGATCCCAGAAAGTCATGGGACTTTCTTCCTAGAGGTAGAGGTACAAGAAGGATACTTTGTTTTTTTGTTTTTGTTTTGTTTTCTGTTTTTTTTTGCTTTTTAAGATGGAGTCTTGCTCTGTTGCCCAGGCTGGACTGCAGTGGCGCAATCTCAGCTCACTGCAACCTTTTCCTCCTGGGTTCAAGCAATCCTCCTGCCTCAGCCTCCTGAGTAGCTGGGACTACAGGCATGTGCCACCACGCCCAGATAATTAACAAGACACATACTTTGGAGAGGATTTCCTCATATGCCCTAGATTACTGGACCCTTATTAAATTCACTTATATGTTAGGCTTCTGAGTCTTCACAGGGTTTAGCTCCCACTCTCTGGAGTACATGGATCTTATAAAAGCCTGCAACATACTCGCTACTTCTCGCTTATCCAGTCTGATTAACATGATGTCATTGATAGAGGGGACAAATGTGATACTTTCTGGAATATGCAGAGGTACAGATCCCTTTGGAATATATTATGACATAGGCAAGAGAGTTAACATAGCCCTGGGACAAGTCTATAAAAATGTACTCTTGTCCATTTCATGTGAATGTAAACAGATTTTGATCCCTCTTCCTCATATGTATGGAACAGAATATATTAGCAAACTGGCTCCAGCAATGATGTCTCATCTGGAACAACAGCTGTAACTGGGGGTACTACTTGGTTGAGTTTGCATGTACTCACTGTCATCCACTAGGTTCCATCTGATTTTCATAGGGACCAACTGGTAGGTTCTAGGGCAGCACTCATCTCTGCCTTTCTTCCTGGAAACTGACAGTGTTGTTGATTTACTATCTTGTTTGGTGAGCCAGTTTCAGAGGCTCCTGTGTATTTTTCCCCACTGCGATGGCTCTTGCATCATTGACCAAGCAACCCACATAGAATTCTGTCAACTACCAAGCGTATTCATTCCAAATACGCATATGGGAACCAGAGAAATAACCACCAGATGAGTCTGTGGACTCAGTGGATGGACTCACTGTAAGCCAGACTTGGGTCAGGACTTGGGTCCTATATGCTCCCACTCTAACGGGGCAGCCGTGATAATGTTTCAGGTCATCAGATATAGTCCACAAAATCTGGACCCTTTGTCTAACACTCCTCGAAAATCTGGATTTTTATCTTTTCTGCAGTATATGGTTACATAAGTAAATGGCCACACGTCCCTCTGGGTAAGGACTGAGGGAGTCATTACTGCGTGCACTTGCCATTTTGTTGCAGGGCTCTTCCTCATGGGAACTATGTCTTCTGTAGTCCATGGGCTCTAGACCTGAGAAATGGTTTAGGCAGGGCATCGTGACTATATATTAGGGCAGCTGACCCTAATCTCCTGATTATCCATCATTGATTTCTTTTGATTGTATAAATTGAGCAAAATCCTTGTGGGCGACCCAACTACCTTGCCCCTAGGTAGACTGTATTTTATTAACCATCTCCATACCTCCCTGCAGATCAGGCGCTACTGTCTGCCAATCTAACCTTGCTGCTCATTAGGATAACTACATTCACTTTGCTTCAGATTTTTAAGTGCCACTGCCTGGCCTCTGTTATTTTAGGATTTTATCACCCTCAGTTCTATTGGTGAGCTCGGTTCTGTAACGACATCTTCTACCATCAGTCCTAACCTATCAATCAGAGATTGTTCACGTGCCAAATCCAGCCTACCACCTGTTTTGTAAATAAAGTTTTATTGGAATACACAACCATGCTCATTCACTTGCATCTAGTCTATGGCTGCTTTTGTGCAACAAGAAGAGATTTGAACAGTTGTGACAGAGACCATATGGCCCACAAAGTCTAAAACATTTACTCTTGAGCCCTTTGTAGAAAAAGTTAGTTGACCCTTGCTGTAGAGAATAGTCATGTCAGTAATGTATCTTCTCTGTTCACTGCTATGTTCCTTATTGGTTTGGGAAAAGGGTTTCCTCTGGTTCTCCTCCATGGAATGCAATCAGCTGGTATGTTATTCTATTTTATGTAGTGCATCCACTTCTCTAGGCCTTTGATTCCCTTTCTTCACCATTTGTCATGGCAACAGGTTACTACGTTCTCCAAGCTTGCAAGAGTTATTCCAGCAGCATGATAGCACCATATCTCAGAGACTTTCCAGGGTGCCAATCACAGGAGAGTGCTCTCATATCAATAAACTCTCCCTTTCCCAGCCGTGCGCTTCCTCCCACACCCACCTCTGATCAACCCCTCCCTCCCATTTGATCCAGCATCCTCAGTATCCAGGCCCACATGTGCTGTTCTTGCTCCTGACAGTACATGTTGGCCAGTCCTGCTTCTTCTTCAGTGGATAGCCCCTTTCCTTTCTTAGCAGCCTTAGCATATCCTTGACTGGGCCATGTTATCATTTTGTGTGCACATTGTCATGTGATTTTGGTCTAGGGGTCAGGTTGGAAAGTGTGGTAACTCCTGAGAGAGGCACATGTGTTTTGCAAGATAGAGGTTTCTGGATCATTTTTAAGTTAAGAGGTCATGGTTGCCTTTAACAGGGAGGAGCGGGCCACGTCTATAGGTCCAGATAGTTCAGGTGGATGTGGGGTTTCAAAGTTCTTGAGTGTCTGCACCATATATCGTCACATCAAATTTCAGGGTACCACTCCTTCCAAACCAGGCCCTGGGCTTGATGCCACTGAATTCCTAGGGGTGAAAATTCAACCTTCTTTGGAGTTTCCCTGCTGTTATACTTTCTGGGTCTGATCCTCAGCCTTTTCTATCTCTTGGCTACAGGAACTGATAGTCACTTAATAAGCTGCCAAGGAGAGACCCTTTGACTTTCACAATTCACTTAAATTGGTGTTTAATCACCCTTGGTCTTTCATTGTTTTCTCCAACTCATCACTAGGTTAACAACCAGCAATAGCCATCTGATTCCCTGGTGCTTGTATTTATCATTTCCCCCCAATCTCTTGAATGCCTTACTTGGCACCCACAAATGCATTCCCTTTCACCAATATCTCATCCCTCACCATTGTGAAAATCTTAACAATTATAGTACAGATTGAGCATCCATAATCTTTAAACGCTAAAATCCATATGCTCCAAAATCTGAAAGTTTTTGAGCACTGACATGATGCTGAAAGGAAATGCTTATTGGAGCACTTCAGATTTCAGACTTTTGGATTTGGGATGCTCAACTGGTAAGTATATAATACAAATATTCCAAATTCAGAAAAATCCCAAATCCAAAACACTTCTGGTCCCAAGCATTTTGCATAAGGAATATGCAACCTGTATTACGGGATACTAGGGGCTATCAACAGCTTGCCTACACCAACTTTGGGGTCCTCATTGCCAGCCAGGTAGTGGGCTAGTCAACTCCAAAAATTCCATCTTAGCATTTGTTTCCTAGGACCACTCTTGGTACCAATTGACTTAGATTGGGTCCCCAGGAAACAAACTGTGAGATGGAGATTTGCATGAGAGAGGTTTATGGGAGACTATTCTCAAAACATGTCTGTAAGAATAAGGGAAGCAAACTGGACAGAGGGAGAAGTTAAATTGTGATGCAGTTGCAACAGAGATCTCAGCTAACCCTACAGGGAATTCTGGAGCTGGGTTACCCTTTCAGAATTGTCCCAAATGAAGGCAAGTTGAACAGGGCTTTAGACACTCTGAACTAACCAGTCATTTGAATGTGAGTGCTCCTGTGGAGGGATTGCATGACCTTTGGTGAGGCAATTTCTTTTAATCAAGGCCAATTCTCAGAGAGGGAGACATCTAGGAGTCATTAGTAGCCATTACTCCTGGCAGTTGGAGAATGAGTATCTCAGTCTCAAAGGGGGGATCTGGGCAGGGCACCATATCATCCACTATAATCCTTTGATTGTTGAATGAATGCAAAGGTTTTGTAAGCAATGGTAGGGGTCTTGGACTTGATCTTGAAAGCAATGGGACCTCAACACCGGATATTAAGCCCAAGAATGACACAGTCTGATTTGCATATCCAAAAGATCACATTGGCTGCCATGACAATGGATCCAAGAAGGATGTATCTGTTGAGATCCAGTCAAGAAATCAGTAACCATGCCAGTAAGTTTAACAGTGAGAATTTAATGTAAGCAGTTGGTTGTACAAGTATTAGATCAAAGAAGAGGCAATAATGATAATTTGAGGGGTCTTCAAAAAGTTTATGAAAAATGCATATTATGAAAAAACTATGCCTGGATTTCAAAATATTTTTGCGCCAAGAAAATCCATACTCATTTGTTATGTCTAAACAGCATCTAGTTTGAGGCATTAAGAAGGATAAGACATCAGTTTAAAAAAATTCCTTATCAGAGGAACACGAATTCTGCTAAAATTGAAGCAGGAGCAAACATTAAATATAAGGTGAAGCTTGGGTGGAAAAATGGTGAAATCATTAATGCTTCATAAGAAGTTTATGGGGACAGTACACCAAAGAAATCAGCAGTTTGAAATGGATAACTTAAAAATTATCCTTCAGATATGAAGGAGGATAACTTTTTTTTTTTTTGAGACGGAGTTTTGCTCTTGTTGCCCAGGCTGGAGTGCAATGGGGTGATCTTGGCTCATTGCAACCTCCACCTCCCAGGTTCAAGCGATTCTCCTGTCTCAGCCTCCTGAAGAGCTGGGATTACAGGCACGCACCACCACGCCCAGCTAATTTTGTATTTTTTTAGTAGAGATGGGGTTTCTCCGTGTTGGTCAGGCTAGTCACGAACTCCCAACCTCAGGTGATCGCTCGCCTCGGCCTCTGAAAGTGCTGGGATTACAGGCATGAGCCACCTCTCCTGGCCGAGGATAACTTTTTTTTTTTTTTTTTTGAGACGGAGTCTCACACTGTTGCCTGGGCTGGAGCGCCATGGCGCGATCTTGGCTTACTGCAACCTTTGCCTCCCAGATTCAAGCGATTCTCTTCCCTCAGCCTCCCGAGTAGCTGGGATTACAGGCGCCTGCCCCCACGCCTGGCTAATTTTTTGTATTTTTAGTAGAGATGTGGTTTCACTATGTTGGCAAGGCTGGTCTTGAACTCCTGACCTCGTGATCCACCCTCCTTGGCCTCCCAAAGTGCTGGGATTACAGGCGTAAGCCACCATGCCCGGCCAATAACTTTTCTTAAGAAAGGATGAGACGATGTTGAAGATGAAGTCCCTCCCAGCAGACCAGCGACATCCATTTACAAGGAAAAAATTAATCTTGTTTGTGCCCTAATGGAAGAGGACTGATGATTAACAGGAGGAACAATAGCCAACACCATGGACATCTCAATTTGTTCAGCTTACATAATTCTCACTGAAATATTAAACTTCCCATTCAATGAGTAAACTTCCCATTCAATGGTTGCCAAAACTAATGCACCCAGATCAGCTGCAGACAAGAACACACAAGACAAGAGCTTTCAATGAAAATTTTAAACAAGTGGGATCAAGATCCTGAAGTATTTCTTTGAAGAATTCTAACAGGAGATGAAACATGGCTCTACCAGTAAGATACTGAAGACAAAGCACAATCAAAGCAATGGCTACCAAGAGGTAGAAGTGGTCCCATAAGGGCAAAAGTGGACTGGTCAAGAGCAAAGGTCATGGCAAGGGTATTTTGGAAGGCTGAAGGCATTTTGCTCGTTGGCTTTCTGGAGGGCCAAACAACAATTACATCTACTTATTATGAGAGTGTTTTGAGGAAGTTAGCCAAAGTTTTAGCAGAAAAACACCTGGGAAGGCTTCACCGGAATCCTTCTCCACCATGTCAATGCTCTTGCTCATTCCTCTCATCAAACAGAGGCAATTTTTTCAGAGTTTTGATGGGAAATCATTAGGCATCCTCCTTACAGTCCTGATTTGGCTCCTTCTGACTTCTTTTTGTTTCCTAATCTTAAAAAATCTTTAAAGGACACCCATTTTTCTTCAATTAGTAATGCAAAAAAGACTGTACTGACATGGTTAAATTCCCAGGACCCTCAGTTGCTTAGGGATGGGCTAAGAAGCTGGTATCTTTGCTTTGAAAAGTGTCTTGAACTTGATGAGGCTTCTGTTGAGAAAGAAAGTTTATATTTTTTATTTTGATCTTTTAATTCCATTTTCCATGAACTATTTGAAGTTTCCTCCTATAGTATAGTAACTTTGGGAGACAACTACCACTCCTAAGGCTGAGGGAACACAGGAAAGAGGTTGGGATTATAAGAACTTAGAAGCTTGGTGGCCTCGTAGAGCTGGGACTCTAACCCTGAGAACAGATACTCACCATCAAGTTAGTGTTGATATCTTAAGAGTTCAGAGGAGCCCTACAGAGGTGGACCCAGATCTCTGAAGAAAGGGCATACCCAGCTAGTGCTAGTACCTCTGAGCTAGTGTAATGAGGCCAGTTCTGGGATGGTGGGGAAAAAATATGGAAACTGGAACCAATGGTTACTGAAACCCTCACTCCTGGTGGTCCCCCCCACATATGGCCCTGCTGGCAGGAGCAGCAAGCAAACAGCAAGAAGTAAGGCTCTTCCCATCATCTTCCTTCATGGCTCCGTTTAGAGCCCCCTACTAGTAGAACATGACAGGAGCCAACCGGCAAAACAGAAATGCAGTTTGCAGTGCCCAAATTAGATGTAGAAAGTGAGAAACAATGGATTAATAGGGAGCCCAAAGACTGAGGAAGTAAGTGGAGAGACAAGTTTAGAAAGTTTATTGCAGTAACTTAGGGAAGGTGATGGCTGTAGAGATAAGAGAGGGGAACAGATTCATGACACATTTGAAGTTTAAATTAATAGGGTTTTGTGCAGGGGATCACAGGAGGGTGGAGACCAGGGAACAAACTAACTGTACGATGGTGGCATTTACTGATGTGAGGAGCACTGCAGGAGGAGCAAGTGGGTGGGTAAAGAGTTTTGTGGTCAGATTTGAGCTGATCTTGAAAGACAAAGATTGTTCACACAGGCAGAGGGCAGTGGGGAAGGCATTCCAGGATGGAGGCAAAATCAATCAAATAACAGGTTTTTTAAAAAACCCTGCAGGTTTGTTCAGGGGACAGTGGGTCCATCTGTTTTCCTGGGGAGAAGATGTGAACAGGAAAGGAGGGAGAAACTACAATGTAACTACTTGAAATTGCAGCTCATTTAGTTGTGAGCCATTAGCATATTGCGCCTTTAGGACTTGGAATTGACCATTAAATATTTCACTTTGAGATGTGTAAGTGTATGGCTACAACCAGGAGGAGAACAAAATTATATTTTGAGTTATTTCATCCAAAAAGTATTTTTAAGTTTTCCTAACACCTATTCCTTTGAATTATCTACTACAAATGAAAACATGGTACAAACATTTTAGGAACTTTAAGTTAAGAAGATGTTAACTATAAAATGGAGGGTAAGAGGATGGTAGTCTAATTCCTGAGTTGTGCTTCATCTCGTTTTGATTAAGACATTGCTTTTTGGGAAAGTCTAAGAATTTGATCTTTAACTTTATGCTAAACTGCCCATTCCTTGTTTTGATCAGTTGATTAGTTAAGAGTCAGACTGTCTGGGTTCGATCCTGACTCTGACACTTATTAGCTGTGTGACCCTGGGCAAGTCACTTAACCTCTCTGTGTCTTAAAGTCTTAACTGTGACATGATGATAATAAAAGCACCATTTTCATAAGGTTGTTGTTAGGATTAAGTGAATTAATATATGTAAAGTACTTAGAACACTGCTTGACACAAAGTAACACGATGTTATTATTCAATATCTTTGACATTTATGCTTAAGGAAACTGTTTGCCCCTTTCTCTTCTACACCAGACAGGTATGTGGAAGAAATGAATAATCAGGCTAGATGAAGGAATCAATTCGTTTTCCTTCACAAATCTCTATTTCCTTTACAAAGCTATATTCTTTTATAAATCTAATGTAGTAGATATTGCTATTGCCTAATCCAATATTTATTTTACTTTCCCTAGTATTAGAATGTGAATTCCGGGCTTAGACAAAAGATAACATTTCCAATTCCTTCCTGAAGATAGGTGTGGCTTATGACTACAATTTAGGTGCCAGGATAAGTGGTATTGTTGTGGGACCTTCCAGGGTGCTGAACAGTAGCTACCTCAGATTAAAGGGTCTCACCTTCTACCCCTCTGCCTTCCTATCTTCAACTTGGATGTGATGGTTGCAGTCCTAAATCATGAGGGTACAAACCACACTCTGAGAATAGCTGCAGAAAGACAAAAGCCTGTGTCTTGGAAGACATCATGGAACTGGAACTGCTGTCTATATCAGCCTCATGTTGTTGGCCTCCAGAATTCTTTTACATGAGCGTGAAGTCAACCTTTCCTTGGTTCTCACTGTTATTTTGATTTCTGCTACCTCCAGCCAACCTCTCCTAACAGTGAGTTTCTATATCCATTAATTAATCAATTGATTCATTGTTAATTTAGATATTTATTGAGTCCCTACCCTATGATAGGCTCTGAAGAAATAAAGCAGTTCTTAAGAATATTTTCCTGTTCAGGTCACTGGGTCTCATGGAGATGAGTTGTGGCTCCAGTAAACTCAAATGAAAAATTATGCACAATGATTGTTTTAGAAGATCTTCCTGGAGCAGGCTAATGATCTGCAAATTCATACAAGTTCAGAGAAAACATGAACAAGTTTCTCTGAACAAGTTCAGAGAAAAAAATTAAGCTGCACTGTAAGGCCCTTTGGTAGTGGTAGTTGAGGGATAGGGAGAGTTCTGGGAACTTATTTTGCTTTTGCTTTCTGCCTCTGGGTTTTAAATTCTTCCCTGCCTTCCACCCTTTGTTGGAAATGATATCACCTCCCAGTCTTACCAGTCTAAAACAAGCTGCCCTTTATCTCTACATCTTTAAATGTTCTATCTATCTTTTCTATCTATTCTATCTTTAAGAGGCAGGGGAAGAAGAAGCAAAAGTATGCAAGGGAATTGTGATAATAATACTCACATACTGCCCTTTAAAGCAAAAATCACCAGACAATCCAGTAGGCACACAAATCCTTTGGTTATTGCTTGACAGGTCAAAGTTGCCATTAATAGGTTTATTTATGCTAGATCTATGTATTCAAAGTGTTCAAGTTATAAAGCTTTAGTCACTCATTCAGGTAACTGAACGTCAACTACAGACTTGGCACCAAGAACACAGGAGAGGCGGACGGCAAAATTAGCATGATTCTTGCTCTCATGTTGCTTTGAGTTGGTGACACCTCCTTTCTTCTCCCTGACAAAAATCACTCAGATCTTTATTTCAAACGTGCATGTGTGGTGTGAAGTCAGACTCTTAACAGCTGGAGTTACATGTAAAACTCCTCAATTCAACCTTTGATTCAGTATAGATTCACTCTTAAAAATAACAGATTTATTTTTCCAAAGAACGACCCGCTTTTACTTTTTTTTTTTTTTTGAGACGGAGTTTAGTTCTGTCGCCCAGGCTGGAGTGCAGTGATGGGATCTCGGCTCACTGCAACCTCTGCCTCCTGGGTTCAAGTGATTCTCCTGCCTTGGCCTCCCGAGTAGGTGGGATTACAGGTGCGCAACACCATGCCTAGCTAATTTTGTATTTTTAGTAGAAATGGGGTTTCCCCATGTTGGCCAGGCTGGTCTCAAACTCCCGGCCTCAAGCGGTCCACCCACCCAAGCCTCCCAAAGTGCTGGGATTACAGGTGTGAGCCACCGTGCTCAGCCCTTTTTACTTTTACATAAGCCATATTTTCGGTATACTTATAGCAGTATGACATAGATGAGATGTGAGTCACCCTTGGAGAATTCTACGCAATTAACATTTTTTTTTTTTACCTCTCCAGGAAAGCACACCCCCACCATGCAAATTAAACCTAATGTGCAACACTAGGGCAAATACTCAATAATCCTTTTTTCCTCCTTACCTTCAGAACATCCCCACATAATCAATGTAAATCATATTTACAAGGCAGGTTTTGTTGTTGTTGATTATTTTGCTTCTCAATATCTGGAATATAATTGAGATAAGATGTGGGTCACTGAATAAAAGGCCTGAGACTTTTATTTTTCCTTCAACTGACAGTCCTTTGATCTATTTAAATTTATCAATAATAGATTAAGCACATTGCCATTTTACATATTTTCTACACCCTCAAATCAGTTTGAAACTTAAAAAAAACCCACACAGCTATATTTGTGTTTGTATTTCTTTCAAATAGTATGAATTTGACAGGTTAGCATTCCTTGAGTTCTGATGGGGGGAAATTGCATTTAATTGATCTGATAAAAACAAAGATAGTGGAGTTGAAAAGCTAAATAAAGAGTTTGCTTCTCTTTTAAGGCAAGAAGACTGGAAGTTATATCAACAGTTGTATTTTTCAGTCCATTTGATTTTCTCCCTCCCTGACCCCAGTTTAATTGATTTTTGAGTTAAATAATTCAGCTTCTCTCCCTTTGTAATGGGCTGTATTTGGGGAGATGAAGACAAACTGCTTAGACCTTGAAAAACACATGGGCTCCTCGGTTAGATGGCATCTGCGAGGACTCAGAACTCCCTCCACATTCTATAGGGAAAAAACAGAGCCAGGTGCATTTCTTCCCAAATCAAATTAGCTGCAAGATGCCACATCCAATTGTAGCAAATTGATGTGAGAGTTGGTGATGTCTGCAGCAGCTCTTACAGCAAAGGTCACCACACAGAGACACAGACACCAGGCGGGGGTGCAGCAACTTGTGGTAAAGCCACTCTGACAATAGCAGGGAAGACGTAAAATGCAATCAGCTTTTTGAAAATTGCAAGAGAATCCAGTTGTAGTATGTATTCTAATTGGATTTACCGTGCCATCATTTACCTCTTTAAGGATGTTAACATAACATTATGCTTAATTGAAAAAATGGGTAGTTAACTATTCAGAAGAGACTCTCCAGCCCCCCTTATAAGCCACAGTCTAATCAGGCACAAAATATAGGATGCCCTAATCATATCGCCAGACAGTTTTCAAATTTCTTAAATAAAATTTACTTATTTACCACTGAAAATTAACTAAAAATGTTGACATGTGACAAATTTGCCTATCTTGGTAGTTGTTTTTAAAAATCACCCCTGACATTAACAAGTTTACATCATGCATTATGACATTTAGTTAGTTATTTTTTATTTAATTAGCATGGTAAGGCATCTAAAGCAATCCAAATGTTTTCTGCAATGCCCAAACAGGAGGCAGCAGTTCCATACATTGTATGAGACCAGGCAAGTGTCTGTTCAGATCACCTACGAGACAGTCTATTTACATTTTTGGTTCTATCTAGCAGGCTGCTCTAGGAGAGAAAGGGGAATATCTTAAGGTTTCAACAAACGATTTCAGGACCTTTGTCAAAATCTGTCCATAAAAAGCACATAGATTGCCAAGCCAACTTAACCCAAGATACATCTCTGCTTGAAAGTTAAAATGGGGCTATCTGCTGCACCAGTTAGGCTTGTAATAGAGCTGTATGTATGAAATAATGAACGGATAAATCGGTATGGTATCTTGGAAGGATCATTTCTGTGCAGTTGAAATTCTTTCTTCTCGCAAATTTCTTCTATACTTCTCTTCTTCTCACATACTTTTTCTCATAACTACTGATGATTTTCAGGGCACTGAGGCTCTGCTAGAAATTCAAGTCTTGAAGATATCGAACATTATTGAGCACTTATTTTGTGCCAGGCATCATGCTAAGCGCTCTGGTATTTAGTCCTTCCCCAAACACTAGAAGGCAGGAGCCCTTATCACTCTCACTCGTTAGATCATGAAACTGAGGCACAGAGGGTTACTAACAGCTGGCAAATAAGTGACAAAACTGGGGGTCAAATCCGGTCTCAGGTCCCCTTGTCCACAGGGCAGATTTGTACTTGTGGGCAACGTGGTTGGCTTCAGCTCTGCTCAAATCTTCGCTGCTCTATTCTGAATCCAAAGCCTCAGCACTTAACCAGTCCAGATCTCAGCCTAACTCTGTTGTGGTTCATAGCAGCTGGTCCTACTCTTTTAAAAAATATATTAATTTTAAGCAATTCAAAACACTGTGAATTATCCATAGTTAAAAGTACCAAACAAACAAACAAAAAACAAAACAAAACAAACCCCAAAACCCAAAAGCAACCCACTACGATTTGGTAGATTTTTTTTTTTAACACCAAACTTTTGTTTCTAATTTTAGAGTGTAAATTCTACTTCCATCACACTGTAGCCTGGTAATAAAACCAAGTCATCTATCTCACCCTATTTTGCCTAGCTGTAAGATTTCATTTTAAATGCTATTATAAACTTGAGGGATGACTCCAAATGCAATTACCTTTTTTTCTGTATAGACGTAAGTTAGTTCAACTTTTTTTAACTCCAGTAAGGAAAAGAATGACCTTTGTTTTATGCAAGGGAGTAAACTAAGATGTCCACAGCAAGGGGATCAGTGGTAGGAAAGGAATCAGAAACCTATACCCTACTTTCACTTTGAACACACAAAAGCCTCAGGGGAGATCTTTAAAAACATCCATGCAACTCTGTTTTGGATTTGGATTGCTTTACTCGAAAGTGAGACAAATATAACTTTAAAGCATTTTACTTAAATATTCCAAAGGATATGAACCCCACATATTGGTGGTTACTCCAACTACTTGCAACCTCTTCCCCCTACAAATAGGGAATGCAGATATAGGTTTTATGCTAAAATAGCAGAGCTCTAAGTGCATTAAGAAAATCATTTCAATATAGCTTTTACTAATGCAGACTATTTTTCAAATGAAACAAGGCAGCTACAATAGTTGAGGCGCCACAGATTGAATAAATATTACTTAACCAATTACCAATTATCCATGCTAATAAAGGATGAGGCAGAGCCTGATAAATTAAAACCCCAAATAGACTGAATGTTAGTTTAACCAATGACTCTCTCCCTTTTGCAAGAATGTCTGAGGAATAGCTATAAAATGACTGATCTGAATTTTACTTCCTCCCCCTTCTTCCACCTTCCCACCCTCTGACTGTGGCTCTGATGGGCAGGAAAACGGTCAAAGGGCAGACAGCTGGAGGAAACTCAAAGAAAGTAGGGGGCACCCACAGAGTGGAGAATATGCCCCTGGATAAATGAGAGTTGATTGGATACACAATGGCTCCCTATTGTCCACTCCACATTTTGGATAAGAGGCCAAAGCTGAGCCTGACATAAGTCACTCTTCCCTGGACCTTCCTCTCCTGGCCAGCTGTGTGCATTCATAGGTGACAGTCATGTTTGGCACGTTCCTTGCTTCACTTCTCTATCCTTCTGAGTCACTGGGGATTGAGCTAGAAAACTCTGGCCATACCAGAGGTCTGATCCTTGCCATTTTGCACAACCTCAGCCTAGGTCAAAGACTGGACAGGACTGAAGGAGGCTGCAGAGAAGTATTTGCTAGTGATTTGATGGCAGGAGCTTCCAACTGCAGCCTTTCACAGGGCTCCTGACTTCCGCGATGTCTTCCTTTCTTCCATTACTCTTGCCCTATATTTCCCTACTCCACTCCATTAATGCTCTAGTATTCCTTCTTGCTGCCCCCATCACTTGCCTTATCTCTACTTTGTTGGTGGCCTCACTCACCTCAGCATCATTAGCATCTGCATGTGACTAGAATAATAGCTGACTTTCTGTTGCTCCATGGGTCACCTGGCCCGGGGCTGGCATAAAGCTAGCAGCAACTGTGTAGTTATATCATTTTCTAAAATATCTGAGCCCCCAGAGTGCACCCCTGCTAACCTGGCCTTCTGAATTCAACCCTTAAGATTCCCCCCACCACTCCCTGCTAGCCTCTGGAGTTTCCCATGTTCTAGCATTTAAAGGCCTAAACGTGGACACTGCAGAGGATCTCCAGGAATCTATTCCAGCTGGCATCCAGTTGACATCCATTCTATTTGGTGGTGCCCTTGCCGTGACCCACCAGAAAGATATTCTGCCTCATCATCCCATAGCTACGGGACTCAGAGATACCCCAGGAACCTACAAGACCAAGTGTTTATAGGCGCTGGTAAGGGAATAAGTATAAAATGTTAAATTTTTAGTCATTTGCAGATTGGGAGTTGCTTTCAGGTACCATGACCTGGACTCTGACTGGTCTGTGGCCCAGTAAAACCTGGAGAAAAGATATCTGTTGACTCTGGAGTTCCAAAATGGTTTGTAGATCCATGCTTTTGTACATGCTCCTTTCTCTATCAGAATATGCCCTTCCCAGCCATGCCCACCTGGCAAACAGGCAAACAGCCACTGATCTTCTAAGACTCTGCTCATGTATCACCTCTTTTGTGCAGGCTTCTCTGATGACCCTTGTCTATTCAAGGAATCACATTGATTCCCACAGAGATTGTATTTTTCTCTGTTAGAGCACTATTGCCTTATGTTGCAGCCATTTGTTAACCTATCTCTCTTTTCCACCAAATCAGCAGTGGAAGACTGGCATGCTGGAAGCACCTGGGGGGTTTTAAGATATGACCAATAATAGGGTCTCACACTCAGAGGTTCTGATTTAATTGGCAAGAGGTGAGACCTAAGCATTGGGATATTTAATACCTCCCAGGTGACTAAGGGACCCAGTTTGAATTCCACTACACTAGATTATGAGCTACTTGAGTGTAGTTATTGTGTCTCATTCATGTGTATAATCTCTGCATAGGACTCAGAGCATGGCATACAGTAGGTGCCCATTGAATGACTGCATATCTGTATTATTAATCAGCCTTGACTGAAAAGATCAGTAAGGGCCCTATGACAGAGACTGTCAACTCTTCCCCAATAATCATTCTCTCTTCTATGGAGAAGTGGTAGAAATTTTAGCTCCAGGTGTAGGGCTGCTTAGGAGAAAGACCACATTTCCCAGCTTTCCTTGTAGCTAGGAGAGGCCAAGAGAGTATTATGGTTAATAGGATGTGAGCAGAAATAGTGTGTGTAATTTCGACACTATGCTCTTCAATTAATACCCTTCTCTGCTCCCTTTTCTCATTCTCTGCAGACTGATATGCCAAACTATTTTATATTTTACTATCATAAAGCCAGATGCCTGAGCCACTAACACTAGCAAAGCATGTACTAGCTCCACTCTAGCCTGGTAGCCAACTCTGTTGCTTCACAGAAACAGCACTCACTTGGGTCGCTGATGGCTCCCCATCACTCTTAGGCTAACAGCCAAAATCCGTGGCCTGGACCACAAGGTCTTACCTCATCAGGCCATGTCTGCCTCTCCAAACTCATCCTGCCCTCTACTCCTTTTGGTCTTTCTGCCCTGGTCTCAGCTGGCCTTCTCTTGGTTCCCCAAATGAGTTTTGCTCTCTTCCACCACAAGGTCATTAGAGGAGCTGTTCCCTGTCTCTGGAATGATCTTGCCCCACATTTTCACCTGATTGACTCTAGCTCATCCTGCTGTCCTCTCAGCTGAGCAGCTCTCAGCTTAGCTCAGGTCTCCCCCACCTTTCTGATTAAGCAACCCCCCATATTTACAGCTTAAAACTCTGCATTTATCAAAGTTGACTTCCCTGTGCCTGGCACAGAGTCTAGCACAAAGTAGATGCTCAATAAATATTTGTTGAATGAACAGATGAATAAATGAGTAAACCCAGGAGGACAATCTTTTCCTTCCACTGAAGACCAGGCAGAGGCAGGGGAGATGGAACGCATATGGTTAAAACATTAAGAGAGGAAGGACTTTGTTTCTTAACAGTCTTCCGGAGAGCATCCTCCAACCATGATCTGGCTGGAGGAAAGTTAGCCAAGTGTGATCTCACTAGCCTAAGCCCCAAATTAAGTTGTTCTTGGCACTGTAGCCACCAGATCACAAATAGGTGGACTGGCTCTGCTCTGCGTAGCAGCCTTTCTTCTTTGTGCTATGATGAATGGGAGAGCACTAATACTTTTTCCTCTCTTGTTTGCAGGCTCATCTGCTTAAAAGCCTCTGGCCTGAGCTCCCCTGAAAGAGTCATGAGTTCTTACCCAACATGATTCCTCTTGCCTGGAATTGCTTCCTCCTGCCCCCTTTCAAAGTATCCACATCTATACCCTCTTCAAGGCCTGAGCTTGCTCTATCTCTTTCAGGAAGATTTGATGAGCTTCCCTAACTTGCAGCACACTTCCTCCATTCCAGAACTTCAGGAGTTTTGTCAGGAGCATTCACTAGGCCCTCATGATAAGTGTCTAACAACATTATTTATTTTTATGTAACAACACTATCTCTTCAAATACGATGTGCATTCATTCAGGGCAGAAATATGAATCTTTTATTCTTAGATCCCAACACAAGGGGGATTCCCAAGCTGCCTAGTAAGCTTTGGTGAAGCATGAAGTGTTTAAGATGATGACGACATGAGGAAGTATATACTCCCTCTCACAAGACTATTGTCAAGTTGCTCATCTGTAATCCTGCACCCCAGAATGAGGGTAAAAATAGAGTGCACATGGGTCTAAAGAAAATATTTCACTCTAAGATCAAAAGTCAAGTTGCTTCCAGCACATGACACCATGAGGGTCCTAATTTACTCCCAGTCAGATTAAAACAGCTGAGATCTGGCTGAGTGTGGTGGCTCATACCTAGAATCCCAGCACTTTGGGAGGCTGAGGTGGGCAGATCACCTGACGTCAGGAGTTCAGGGCCAGCTTGGCTAACATGGTGAAACCCCGTCTCTACAAAAATACAAAATTTAGCCAGGCGTGATGGTGGGTGCCTGTAATCCCAGCTACTCTGGAGGCTGAGGCGGGAGAATAACTTGAACCTGGGAGGCGGAGGTTGCAGTGAGCTGAGATTGTGCCTTTGCACTCCAGCCTGAACGACAAGAGCAAGACTCCTTCTCAAAACAAAAACAAAACAAACAAACAAACAACAAAAAAAAAACAGCTGAGATCTGAATCTCAAAATTGTCCAGGGCAATGGAAATTCTAAGTGAATTGAACTTTGGTTGTAGTGGAAGAAAAAAAATTTACCAGTTAGGTTAAGAGAGCATTAATCTCAGGTGCTATATACTTATTATGTTCTTCCGAGGCATCACAGCTCCTACATCTGACTACTTGATTTATTAATTAGAGAGACACTTGTGGCTTCTTTCTGAGAAAATATCAAAGCACATACGCTGGTATGTTCGTTTGCTTTTGTCAGTCCACTCACTCTTCCACCCATCTATTCACCTATCCATCCATCTACCTATCCATCCATCCACTTATCCTTCCTTCCATTCCTTCAGCCTGCCAGCCAGCAAAGATATATTCCAAGTTGCCCATGTGCTAGGCACTATGCTAGGCATGTGATATAAGGACAGGTATTTAGTAACCACATTAACCAAAATAATGGCTGTTTCTTTTGAAGGTTTACCATGTATTAGATACATACCTTGTGGTATTTAATCCTTACAACAACCCTAAACGTACAGGACCGTTGTATGCCTCATCTGATATCTTCTTGACTCATCTTTGTAGTCTAGCCGTTGCCACGACAACCAGTTTCCTCCAGGTATAAGTTGGCAGTACCTTGTTTCAGCTATACCACTTATCTCTCACTTTCTGCCCTGGGGTTTCACTGCTTCTGCCAAGGATTTTACCTGTGGGAAATTGCTCAGCTATTCTGATGTGTGCTCAAGCTTGAAAGTGTGGGGAAGCTGCTCACAGGACCCATGGAAGGTGAGTGAGGGTGGATAAATGCTCCCCTCCTTTATCCCTCAAAAGGACAACTCAGAGGTCATCTACACAGCTCCTCAGAGGGTACCAGCAAGGTTGAGCTCTAGCTGCCCAGAATGGCTAGCTCAACAATGTATGCTTATATTGACTTTCCCTCCATTTCTGTTTCACTCTTCCTAGTTCCACCCTCCTATTTCCTGGGACCACTTCCCCCACGCCCCAACTACTTGCATACACGTCCTTGGTCTCCAGCCTGCTCAGGGGGAGTGGGGATGGGGGAACTCAAACAAAAACAATTCATATTTAGATTTTGAATAGGACATCTATTTTCATTGATAGTTAAATAGTAAAATATAAAAATAATATTTTAATACATATATAACTCACAGTTAGGGAATGTAGTAGAATGAATGGCAGCCCCTGAAATGTCAGGTTCAAACAACTGGAATTTGTAAATATTATCTTATTTGGGAAAAGAGTCTTTGCAGAGGTGATTAAGCTAAGGATATTGAGATGGGGAGATTTTCCTGGATTATCCAGATGGGCCCTAATTGCTGTCACATACATCCTCTGATAAGATTCATGTGATGAGGCAGAGGGCGATTCGATATACGTGGAATAGGAGGAGGCAATGTGACCACAGAGGCAAAGACTGGAGTGAGGCAGTCGGGTGGAAGAATGCCCGCAGCCATCCGAAACTGGAAGAGGCAGGGAGAGAATTCTCTCCTGGAGCCTCCAGAGGGAGCACAGCCCTGCCGAGACCTTCGTTTCAGCCAACTCACACTGATTTCCAACTCCTTGTCTCCAGAATTGTGAGAGAAGACATTTTTGCCATTTCAAGCCACCAAGCTTGTGGTACTTTGTTACAGCAGCTACAGAAAACTAATACAAGGCAACTGGGGCACACAGGAGTCAATTTGCCCATTAACAAGCAGTAATTGGTGGAGCCAGGATTCAAACTTAGGTCTGTCTGATTCTGGCACCCAAATTCTTAATACTCTGTTTTCTCTCCAAAGAAGGCAAGATTTGTACTCTGGAGAGTAGATAGATGCCTATACAAGGAATCATATAGCTCATATTGGTAAGGACAGTAATGGAACAACGTGGGTGTCTGGAAGTGGGGCGCAAGGAAGGCTTCCCTGGGAAGATGTAATCACTGAGTGCAGTAAGAAACCCTGTGTGACATGGATGCTGCACTAAGCGACACACCAGATTCCCATCAGCCTATTTCAACCCACTCATTTCTTTCGTTAACTTCTGATGCCAGCTCAATGCCACATCCCCACCAGGTCAATCCAAAATGTTTGTCTCGGTTCTCCCACACTGTTACCCAGGGTGTACTGAGGTAATTTTCCTCAGTTTTGGAGAATTCTCTAGGTCTTAACTAAAGTAAGACATTCTGACTCCAAAGGCCCGGAAGAGATTTATTGTGGATTCAAGAATTCCTTGAAGGGACACCCTCCATCAAAACACAGGGCCTGCCAAATGAAGCTGGGGACCCAGTAGAAGTATGTGAGGCTCCACTCTGGAATGGCAGATGAAGGACAACAGAAAGGAGGGACTGTGCACAGGAACAAGCCAGGAGTTTTGCTGGGTGTTATGGTTTGAAAGTTTGTGTCCCCTGCAAAATTCGTGTTCAAACTGAGTATCCAATGCAATAGTATTAAGTGGTAGGGCCTTTAGGGGGTGAATTAGGGGGTGAATCAGGTCGTGAGGGCTTCTTCCTCATAAATAGGATTAAGGCTTCCCACAGGGTTCATCCCTTTTGCTCTTTGACCTTCCTCCACGTGAGGATGGAGCAACAAGGCGCCATCTTGGAAGTAGAGAGAAGGGGCCCTCACCAGACACTGAATCTGCTGGTGGCTTAGTCTTGGACTTTTCAGCCCTCAGAACTGTGAGAAAAAAAATTCTGTTACTTACGAATTACCCAGTCTATGGGTAATTTGTTATATGATATTTTGTTATAGCAGCACAAAAAGGACTGAGATAGTGGGTTTGTGTGTTGGAGATGTTAATTCCCTAACCACGCCACCTCTAATTTGGTCACTAAGCCACAATCAAGCCATAAAAGAAATCCCAAATATTATGACTTAGCATTAAATGTTTCACTCCTCCAATACTTCTGGAGCCACTTCCTCCTCTCTCCCAACAGTTTAACCCTGGATAAATTCCCCGAGTGATATTATGTGATAGGCTTGCCTGATCTTTCTCGGGTACTGGGTTGGCCCTTCTGCTCTGTTATTCCATAAAATGTATCAAGCACCTTCTGCCAAGCACTGGGTAAAGTTTTGGGGATACAGAGATGACAGATACAATCCATGGCCTCAGAGAGTTCACAGTCCATGTGCAGAGACAGACGAATATACACTTACAAAATAATACTAAAGTCATGCTGTGGTAATATGGGAGAAGATGCCCAGCTTCATACAGAGAGCAAGGGTGTGGAAGGAAGTATGTGCAAGAATGAGAACAAGAGAGTGAGAGCAAGTGAGAGAACAATTGGGTAACTGGTAGACAGTTGGTGTGGTTGGAGCTCAGGGTATGTGTGCATGCAGCTGGGAAGGTAAACATGAGAACCTCATATGCCATGATGAAGTTAGACTTTATTATGAATGTAATGGTGAGTCATTGAAGGATTTTAAGTCAGAGAAGTGACATGATCAGATTTACCTTTTAAATGATTGCTGTGGCATCAGTGTGCAGAATGTATTGGAGTGAGGCCTGACTGGAGACAGAGAGGCCAGTTAGGGAGCTATGGCAGTGATCCAGGTAAGAGATGATGAAATGGGGATGACAATAGGGGACAGATGCAAGAGCAATTTAGGATATAGAATCAGCAGGAGCTGGCCACAGATGGGCCCTGGGGGCTGACGAGTTCAGGATGACTTCTAGATTTCCAGCTTGTGCAAGTTGGTGAATGGGTAAGAAAGTTTGAGGGAGAATAAGAAGGGGAAAATAATGAATTGAGTTGGGGATAGTCCAAGTTTGAGAATATTTCCTATCACATAAGTGGAGAAGTTTGGTAGGCAGGTAATTTGGAAATCAGTTCTAGACCCTCTTCTCTTCCCAGTCAATATTCTTTCCTTGGGTAGTCTCATACACTTACATGCTTCAGCTACCACCTAATTGCTTGATAACTCCAAAGTCTTTAAATTCTGCCTCAACCTCTCTTCTGAGCTCTAGCTTCCTGGACCCAACAATCACCAATTAGGTATTTCCTGTATTTATTTGTTTACTTATTTCTTTTTTATTAGAAACAAGGTGTTGCTTTGTCACCCAGGCTGGAGTGCAGTGGTGTAATCATAGCTCACTTCAGCCTTAAACTCCTCGACTCAAGGAATCCTCCCAAGTAGCTGGGACTGCAGGGAAATGCCACCACAGCCAGCTAATTTTTTTAAACTTTTTTTTTTAAATGAGGTTTTGCTACATTGCCCAGGCCCCAAACTATCCTGCTGCCTTGGCCTCCCAAAGTGCTGGGATTACAGATGTGAGCCACTGTGACCGGTCTAGGTATTTCCTTTTGGATATCCTATCACAGAGGCCAAATGACTCTGTCTCATTACCAGGTTAATCCATCTAAAGTTGTACTGTCCAGTACAGTAGCCACTAGCAACATGTGGCTACTAAGTACTTGAAATGTGGCTAGTCCAGAAAAAAAAAAAAAAAAAGAGAGAGAGAGAACACAAGCCACAAACTGAGAGAAAATGCTTGCAAAAGAAATATCTGATTTAAAAACTGTTATACAAAGTATACAAAGAGCCCTTAAAACTCAACAGTGAGAAAACAAACAACCCGATTTAAAAAATGGGTCAAAAACCTTCACAGACATCCCACCAATGATGATATACAGGTAGTGATATAGTTTGGCTCTGTGTCCCCACCCAAATCTCATCCTGAATTGTACTCCCATAATTCCCACCTATGTGGGAGGGACCCAGTGGGAGGAAATTGAATCATGGGGGTGGTTTCCCTTATACTGTTCTTGTGGTAGTGAATAAGTCTCACGAGATCTGATGGTTTGATAAAGGGAAACCCGTTTGGTTTGGCTCTCATTCTCTCTCTTGCCACCACCATATGAGACGTGTCTTTCACCTTCTGCCATGATTGTGAGGCCTCTCCGGCCACGTGGAACTGTAAGTCCAATAAACCTCTTTCTTTTGTAAATTGCCCAGCCTTGGGTATGTCTTTGTCAGCAGCATGAAAATGGACTAATACAGATGGCAAATATGTATATGAAAAGGTGCTCCCCATCCTAGATTACCAGGGAGATGCAAATGAAACACACCAAAATCCAGAACACTGACAACACCAAATGCTGGTGAGGTTGCAGAGCTCTCATTCATTGCTGATAGGAATAAAAAATGGAACAGCCACTTGGGAAGACAGTTGGATAGTTTCTCAAAAAACTGAACATTCTCTTATTATACCATCTAGCAATTGTGCTGTTTGGTATTGTACCAAATGAGTTTGAAGCTATGTCCACGTAAAAACCTGCACAAAAATGTTTATAGCAGCTTTATTCATAATTGCCCAAACTGGGAAGCAATCAAGATGTCCTTCAGTAGGTGGATGGATAAATAAACTGTGGTACATTCAGATAGTAGAATATTATTTAGCACTAAAAAAAAATGAGCTATAAAGACTGAAAAGACATAGAGGAATCTTAAATTCATACTATTAAATAAAAAAGTCAATCTGGAAAGATTGCTACTATACGATTCCAACATAGGACATTCTGGAAAAAAGCAGAACTATGGAGATAGTAGAAGATTAGCTGTTGCCAGGGATTATAGGGGAGAGAGGGATGAAGAAGTGGAAGGCAGGATTTTTATAGCAGTGAAACTACTCTGATTGTTGTGGTGAATAAATATCAACATACATCTGTCAAAATCTATAGACTGTTCAATACCAAGAGTGAACCCTAATGTAAACTATGGACTTTGGGTGATAACTATGTGTCAGTGTGGCTTCATCAGTGGTAACAAATGCACTGCTGTAGTGCTGTGCATGGAGGGGCATATGCAGACTCTCTGTACCTTCTGCTCAATTTTGCTGTGAATTGAAAATTATTCTAAAAAATGAAATCTATTTTTTAAAAATGTGGCTAGTCCAAATTGAGATGTGCTATCACTATAAATCCTGAATTTCTAAGACTTGTGTGAAGAAAAACATATAAACATCTTATTAATTTTTTATATTGATTACATGATGAGAAGATAATAGTTGGTGTATATCAAGTAAAATATATTATTAAACTGTATTTTTTGCTTGTTTTAAAAAGTATGGCTACTAGAACATTTTAAGTGGTATGTTGACCAGCCTTCTAATTCTATTGGACAGTGTTGGCAGACTATAAACAAACCAGCATCAAAAATCAGGTCTCTTGGCGTCTAATCCAGGATGAATCCAAGGAAATGCAAATGGAACACACCATTTAGGAAACATACTTGAAATACCTACTCTGTCGTGAATAAGCTAGAGATGGTTCCTGCTCTTGGAAATCTTACAATCTTTTTCTGTGTTGTTATTGAGATCAGTATAAGAAACATCTTTGAAAAATACAAAGCACCTTAACAATATAAAGAACAATATGAGTACAATTTCCAGCTAGAAAAAACACATGCTCTTATCTTCAGAGTTAGACACAGTAGGGATTTCTACCTTGTGTAGGTAGAAAACTAAGCAGCAATTGTGACCAACTAAGTGACTTTGAAATGACATTGAGGTTATCCAGAGGTTAAACAGAACTGTGAAGTCGATGTATCTAGCAAAACAAGTTCATGTTGGGAATACCAGAATGGTACAAAAACCAAGAGTTCTGCAGAGAGAGCTTTGCATATAGATGGATCTTCGCCTAGGTGGTAAAAAGAGATGTTGGATTTTAGTCAGCTTTCCCTTAGCCAGTGCTGACGGGAGATCATGGCAGAACCAGGTAGGGCAGAAAAAACAGTCAAATAAGGCCTCGAGGGAAGTGTAAATCACGCCTCATTGGCAGGAAATGGCAGCAGCAGCAACATAACAGAAGGCATGGTCCAGGGAAGAGGCAGATCCATTTGAACGAAGCCTCTGGAAGAGTCAAGGATGTAAGGGGCAGGTGACCAAGAGCCCCGGTTTCCAGATGGATAGGAGGGTGGATCAAAGTGGAGCCCAGGACCAAGCTTTACAGTGTCTCAGCAATTGCTTTCTCAGGGATCATGTGGCCTGGAAGGAGGTCGCCCAGGACTGGGCTGCTCGTTTCACAGGCGAAGGGGAAACAGTAGTAGGAAGGTCAGAACAAGGTGCTGGCCAAACTCCTGCCATGGGCCAGTCCCCGGGCTACCCATGGGAGCCCAAACAGAATAACATGGGCTCTCTCTCCAGTGAGCAATTCCCTACTGGGAGGAGATCCCATTTATTTGGCAGAGTTTCTCCCAACAGTGGAAGCAGACTGTAAAATGATTAGTTTTAAAAGTACATTGTATTATTTAAAAACCAATTTTGATAAAATTGTCCAAACTTTTTTGCACAGTTCTGTAAAACTGGGTTGTTAGAAGAAATAAATATAAGAGAATGTTTTGTACCTCAAAGCAAAACAGAAAAAGGAACGAGAGGAAAATTCCCATTTTGCCGCAGTAGGCATGGTTTTTTATTTGCTCATTTCCCCCAAAGTCAGGTACATGTCCCATGCTACTCTCTGACAGGATCAGCTCCTATTATTGAGAACTCCAAGTGACTTAAACATATTTTTTTATATTTGGGGAAATTATTGCATTGAATGCCACCTGAAATATGGGAGCCATTAGACTGGGTTAGACATAATTTTTTTTTACTCATTTGACAACTATTTCCTGGGCTTCAACTATGTGATGGGCACAGTGCTGGGCCCTGGGGATACACTGGAGAAGACAAAATCCGTGCTCTGAGGATCTTCCATTCTAAGCAAATCAGCATGGAGTGTGGTCAGGTGTTTCAGTGGCAGGATGAGAGTAGACAATGGCGGGATGGGGGTAGGGTGCTATTTTTGAGAAGATAGTCAGAGAAAGCTTCTTTGGTAAATGACATTTGAGGAGATAAAGTTCATAAGTGTTAGGGGATGAAGAAGCAATCCATGAAAATATGTAGGGGAGGAGTGGTCCAGGCAGAGAGATCAGCAAATGTGGAGGTAGGGGCAATTCTTGACTTTGACTGTATTTGCTGAAGTGAATTTTGCCTCTATAAACATGGCTGTCTGTATATTCTTTAGAAAATTTACCACATTTGGGGTTTTTATATAGGTAGAAGTTTGGAGGATGGTTGGTAAAAGGTGGAGAGAGGTTCTTGAGGAATGGAAGGAAGGCTCAAGGGAATGATGAGGTGAGATCTTTAAATGGCTCTGTAGTTCATAGTCTCATTCTTAGGGTGTGTCTACATAAAAGTTGCTTAACCTAGGCACTGTTGACATTTGGGGCAGATAATTCACTGTTTGGGGACAGGGTGGGGAAGTAGTCATGTGCATTGTAAGACGTTTAGCAAATCCTTGATCTCTACCTACTTGGTACCAGTAGCACCTGCCCATTTGTAGCAACTCAGGGTTTTTCCAGACATTGCCAAATGTCTCAATATTTAATTTAAGTTTGATTGGGAGGAAGCTGTGTGTATTGAGCAGCAAAGTGCCAAGTGCTTTCCATGTATTAGCTTACTTAATCCTCATAACAATCTGTTGAAGGAGGTATCGTAAGTTTGATTTTATATATGGGGAAGCGGAGGCTTCTATAGATTGAGTGACTTGTCAAAGGCCATACAGCTAGTGAGCAACAAAGCCAGGATTCAAATCCAAGTTTGACTCCAAAGACCATCTTTTGCTCTTGGTCTGTACTGTCCAATATGGTAACACTAACCATATATGGGTGCTTAAATTTAAGTTAATTAAAATTAAATAAAATTAAAAATTCAGTTGTGCTAGCCACATTTGAACTGTTCGGCAATGACATGTGACTGCTGACTAATGTATTAGACAGTGCAAATCTAGCACATTTCCATCATTGCAGAAAGTTCCACTGGACACCACTGCTCTAGACTAATTGGCCCAGGAGGAGGTGGAGGCATGAGATAAGTGAGTAGACATGGCCTTAACCTTCATGGCTGGAATTCAAGCATCAGTACTAAATGTAGTTCCCTTGTCCTTTCCTTACTGCCAACCACATGGGTCCTCCCTGTCCCCAACTCCCCAGCCAGCTCCTTGGATAGTTCCTACTTAGCACCCACTACATTCTGAAGCCTCCGCACAGAAGGTAGATGCTGTTGTTGCATTTTGGGAATGAGTTTTTCTACAGTCCTCATGTCTCTGTAGGCTTACTGAGACCAGTCTCCTCGCCATGGTCAAGCTGGTAGGAGGCAGGCATGATCCTGGTGTATTGGGGAGTTTTGCTTTTGTTTGCAGAAAAGGCTCTTAGAAGGAGAGACAAGGCTGGCTGGAAGTCATCGGGAAGTCTATTTTTAGTTCTGTGCAGGCAGACAACAGCCCTCTGAGCTCACCAAGGGCTTCTTGCTTGTATGAGGATGACAAAGGCAGGAAGGAAAGACACAGCCTTATCAAGTCTAAACAGAAAATTGATGTCAGAATTATTTATTTTTCTATTAAATTTTTTTTATAACCAAGTCGTCTTCCGAAATGTGAACTGAGTGGTCTCACAGCTCTTAGGATGGTGAGCTCAGTATGGCATAGTGCAGCATAGGAGACAACTTCCAGACACTGAATGGCAGTCTCTTAAAGTCAGTATCCATCCTGGCACAATCAAAACCCTAAGAATGGGGACCGGGAAGGACAGTGAGTGAGAGACTGGTACTTCAATTTTGATTGTATTTCTTCTCACCTGTCTCAGAGCTCTTATTGTTATTTTCTTCCCCTTTTAGTCATATTTTAGTCTTCTTCAGGTAGAAGATACTTCTTGGAAAAATCAACAGCACAGTCCCATGTTGTCATTTTACTAGCACAGAGCCGGGCCCTCCCAGGATCTGCTCTAGCCCAGTGCGAGAACGAAATGGGTGTGGCGATCAGACAAGACATCGTCATGTGGGAAAATATTTTAATGTAATGGTAACTTTCAAGTCTACTACTAGACGAACTATCACAGAGGTCGTGAAACACGAAGCTTTGCAGCAGGGTGCTCAAGTCCACACAGTTGATTAAATCAATTTAAAAGACACAAAGATTTGCATTTCTCTGATGGCCAGTGATGATGAGCATTTCTTCATGTGTTTTTTGGCTGCATATCTGTCTTCTTTTGAGAAGTGTCTGTTCATGTCCTTTGCCCACTTTTTGATGGACTATAAATCATGCTGCTATAAAGACACATGCACACGTATGTTTATTGCAGCACTATTCACAATAGCAAAGAGTTGGAACCAACCAAAATGTCCAACAACGATAGACTGGATTAAGAAAATGTGGCACATATACACCATGGAATACTATGCAGCCATAAAAAATGATGAGTTCATGTCCTTTGTAGGGACATGGATGAAACTGGAAAACATCATTCTCAGTAAACTATCGCAAGGACAAAAAATCAAACACCGCATGTTCTCACTCATAGGTGGGAATTGAACAATGAGAACTCATGGACACAGGAAGGGGAACATCACACTCCGGGGACTGTTGTGGGGTGGGGGGAGGGAGGAGGGACAGCATTCGGAGATATACCTAATGCTAAATGATGAGTTAATGGGTGCAGGAAATCAACATGGCACATGGATACATATGTAACAAACCTGCACATTGTGCACATGTACCCTAAAACCTAAAGTATAATAAAAATAAAAAATAAAATAAAATAAAATTAAATTAAAATTGGAAAAAAAAATAAATAAAAGACACAAAGAAAAAGTGGGCAAGTTTACGTATTTTGGATAAGATACAAACGAAGGGGAAGGACCACACTTGAGTCTTGTGTTAAGCAGTGCTCATCTGTTCTGCCCTCCTCCATCCATCACCTTCCCCTCTCTCTGTCTCTTTCTCTCATCTCTACGTCAGCTTCCTCCCTTATTGATGTGGTTACAGGGACCAGAATTGAGGTTGAAAAAGGGAGCTCAGCCCTCAGAAGTTTCCTGGAGCTAACACAAACACTGAACTGTGTCTTCTAGGGAGACACAGGGAGCAGATGCTCCCGG
This sequence comes from Nomascus leucogenys, assembly GCF_006542625.1. Classification (NCBI taxonomy): domain Eukaryota; kingdom Metazoa; phylum Chordata; class Mammalia; order Primates; family Hylobatidae; genus Nomascus; species Nomascus leucogenys. The sequence continues at coordinate 44,523,663 of NC_044400.1, forward strand.
CCACAGGCATTGCTCTCTGGTCAGCCTGTTGAGCAGCTCTGGGTTTTACCAGCATCTCTGGAACAGAGCAAACGTGGAGCCAGAATGAGACATCTCAATGAGTAACTGATTTACAGAAAATGTAGCTGTCGGCATGATGGCATGGTCCTTGCTAATGACTTGCTCCTTTCATCCTTTTCTACCTGTAAATATCATGCTCACTTGTTCCATCCACTTTATCATATATTCCATGCTTCCTTTCTATCTGCTCTACAGGTTACGAACTTACCATCTATAGATAACATAGCTTATGAATTCTGTTTATGTCTTCCAAGCTACTTGCTTACTCAGTACATTAAACATTTATGAGTTTCATTCACTTTTATCTGTTTTGCCTTAGAAGGCAATATTGAATATTCTCAAATAATACAGCAAACATATATTATAGGCCCATTAAAAATACTAACACCTTTGTGGTGGCACGGGCCTGTAATCCCAGCTACTCAGGAAGCTGAGGCAGAAGAATCATTTGAACCAGGGAGGCAGAGGTTGCAGTGAGCTGAGATCGCACCACTGCACTCTAGCCTGGGAGACAGAGCAAGACTCTGTCTCAATAAATAAATAAATAAATAAACAAACAAATATTAAAAATAAAAATACTAACAACTTTAAATCCATTTAAAAGTATATTTAGCAATTTAGTATTGCAATCTTTTAAATGTACTAGTTCAAAAAAATGTTGTCTGTAGGAAGTATCCTGGTGGGCATAATAGAAGGCTTTTGTTTCTGATTTAATAAACTTGTTGTGTCTTAGGGTTATGGTTCTTCACACGGAGTCAGATAATTATAGAATTTTTAGATCTGAAAGAAACCTCAGAGTAAATCCAGTCCAATTAATCTGTTAGGAAAAACTGGGGCCTAGAAGTGTTAAATAATGTATATCTGGTCACATAACATGCTCTCTGAAACAGTAGGCAGGTGCAGGTATTTGGAGTCAATTTGCAACAACCCCAGAAAGGGTCCCAGAAGTTGCTTTTAAGAATATATGTTGCTATCAATCTGTTTTTGTTATTTGCCTTCTAGAAGTAGAATAAAAAATATACAAATGAAATAACTTTCTATGGAAGTGTTTCTATGAAAGTATCTCCTCTCTTTAACTACAAACATCTAATTCACCATTCTAGTTAAATTTGTATGTTTCAGGAAGGAAATTACGGTGTTGAACATTGCAACAATGAACTGCTCTTCAAAAAAACTGCAGTCACTCGCATTTGTTTGAAAAAAAAAATCCATTCCCTTTTCAGAGAGGCTTGAGCAAAGATGATGCAGGCAACAATATTTATTATTATTATTATTATTATTGAGATGGAGTCTCGTTCTGTCACCCAGGCTGGAGTCCAGTGGCGTGATCTTGGCTCACTGCAACCTCTGTCTCCTGGATTCAAGCGATTCTCCTGCCTCCCAAGTAGCTGAGATTACAGGCACATCCAGCTAATTTTTGTATTTTTAGTAGAGATGGGGTTTCACCATGTTGGCCAGGCTAGTCCCGAACTCTTGGCCTCAAGGGATCTGCCCACCTCGACCTCCCAAAGTGCTAGGATTACAGGCCTGAGCCACCACACTGGCTATTTTATTATTTTTTGAGGGAGAACTTTCCATAAAATATACAGCATGGATTACAGTTCCTAATCCAGGACCTATGAAAGGGTCTCTCAGTCCTCTGAAACTATGCCCCGATTTTGTGCCTGCCTTGGTGTGTTTATTTCTGGAAAGACTATGTAAAGAACGGCAGGCTGCTGTGGGTCAAGGGATGATCTCTAGGGCCAGACTGAGCCTGAATCCCGACTCCTCCACAGAACAGAAAGTGTCTGTCACTTTCTTCATGCCTCGTTTTTTTCACGTGTAAGATGGGTAAAAGAACAGTACCTATTTTACTGAGTTTTTACAGAGCATAAACGAATTAATACATTCAGGTTACTAACTTAATCTCCTTTAATTTAGAAGAGTGCCTGACACACACACAACTCAATAAGTATCAGCTCTTACTATTATTGCTTTCATGAGATTCTGAAGGAGATCACTGGCCTCCAAAAGGTTAAGAATCCTTGGTCCAGGCTGTCTTGTTTAGGTTTTGGTGGAACAAGAAAAGATTTTCATTCTTTCAATGAATCCGAATGGGAAAAAAGAAAAAATGTTGGCAGTTGTCTTGCCTGAGCAAGTGAAGTGAAGTGGCACTAGAACTATCAACCATGCTGGTTTGCCCAGGCTATTCCAGTTTTAGCACTGAGAGTCCATTGTCCCAGGAAACTCCTCAGTTCTGGGCAATGCAGGACTGTTGTCCACCCTAGAACACTGCAGAAGAGCATAGGCGTTGTAGGGGGAAGAAAGTGAAGTAACGTTTGTTGAGTTCTGACTCTATTCCAGGCCTTTTACAACATGGCATTTCATTTCATCCTCACAACAATCATTAGGCTCTACTTTAGCCGGTATCAATAACTTAAAAATAACTAACAACATTTCAAACATAACAGCCCAGTTAATTAGGTATTACCTCTGCAACTTTGCAGAGAAAGAAATGGAGTCTCATTTCAGCCCAGGGTCAAATACTTATTAAGAGGCTCGGGATTATAGTCCATGGTCTCTCTGGCCAGAAAACCTGTGCCTTTTCTAAGATGCCTCTTATAACCTGTTGCAGAAAAATTGCCCTACTTTTGGTCCATTTGTGTCTATGTAATTATGGTCAATACATATCCACCCCCAGTTCTTTTTGGGCAGGCTGTAAGGTAGCTTGTGGAGGACATGCTATCTCCTGTGGTGCTCATGGTCAGGTAGCTTGTCTTGCCGCCATTCAGAGCTGAGTTGCTTTTTTTTTTTTTTTTTTTCTTTTTCTTTTTTTTTTTTTTTGAGACAGAGTCTCACTCTGTCACCCAGGCTGGAGTGCAGTGGCATGATCTTGGCTCACCACAACCTCTGCCTCCGGGGTTCAAGCAATTCTCCTACCTCAGCCTCCCAAGTAGCTGGGATCACAGGTGCCCACCCCCATGGCCAGCTAATTTTTGTATTTTTAGTACAGACTGGGTTTCACCATGTTGGCCAGGCTGTTCTCGAACTCCTGACCTCAAGTGATCCGCCCACCTTGGCCCCCCAAAGTGCTAGGATTACAGGTGTGAGCCACCACACCCAGGCTCTGAGTTGCTTTTTATTAGTGTCAGTGCCTTGCAGATTATTCTTTCAACGCTTGCTTTTGCAGTCTCAACATTTTCATCAACTGACTTGTGAAGCTGTGCAGTGAGGACCAGGGCTTAAGCCCTGAAGGGCAGCTGGAGGGCAAATCGCACTGCAGAGGCTGGTTCTCTTGCCTGCACTCAAGATGGCAAGACTGTGAGAGACATTAAACTTGCCCAACAGCCAGAATAAAACCTACATGGACTCACTCTGCTTCACTCCACAAAGCAGATGTCCTTGTTATCATGTGGTTCATTGCCAGTCTTGCTGAATTCAACCTGGGCACCCCCAACCTTAGTTGGCATATGTTTTTTGCTTTCTGCATTATCAGTGCATCACTTGATCCAACTTGCCCTGGCAGAAGATGCAGCAACGGCAGATAGGTGCTTGTTGCCCATGAAAATATGGTTACCTAGTCCAAAATACAGGAACAGCTTTTAGTTCTTATCGGTTATCCCATTGAGATAAACTTCTGAGGACCAGAGTGGACTCTCATTTTGGAAGCGTGATTCTTCAGGTGTTTTCTACTTCTGGCTACCAACATTCAGGAAATATTTACTGAGTCCCTCTTTTGCCCCAGACACTGTTTTGGACACAGGGTTTAGAGTAGTGAACAAAACAGATACGCTTACCCATATGGAGCTTGTGTGCTAGGAGGGAGAGATAGACACAAAACAATAGAACTAGGTAAAATATGTAGGATGACAGAAAGGATTAGTGCTATGGAGGAAAAGAAAGTAGGGGAGGGAGTTAGGTAGTACAAGTGTATTAGTCCATTTTCACGCTGCTGATAAAGACATATCCAAGACTGGGTAATTTATAAGAAAAAAAGATTTAATGGACTCACAGTTTCAAGTGGCTGGAGAGGTCTCACAATCACAGCAGAAGGTAAAAGGCACATCTCACATGGTGGCAGACAAGAGAAGTGAATAAGAGACAAGCTATAGGGGTTTCCCCTTGTAAAACCATCAGATTGGCCAGGTACGGTGGCTCATGCCTGTAATCCCAGCACTTTGGGAGGTCAAGGAGGTTGGATCACCTGAGGTCAGGAGTTCGAGACCAGCCTGACCAAAATGGTGAAACCCTGTCTCTACTAAAAATACAAAAATCAGCCAGACGTGGTGGCACATGCCTGTAATCCCAGCTACTTGGGAGGCTGAGGTAGGTGAATCGCTTGAACCCAGGAGGCGGAGGTTGCAGTGATCTGAGATGGTACCGCTGCACTCCAGCCTGAGTGACAGAGCAAGACTCTGTCTCAAAAAAAAAAAAAAATCAGATCTCATGAGACATATTCACTACCATGAGAACAGTATGGGGAAACTGCCCCCATGATTCAATTATCTCCCACTGGGTCCCTCCCACAACATGAGGGAATTATGGGAGCTACAATTCAAGATGAGATTTGGGTGGGGACACAGTCAAACCATATCAACAAGTAAGGTGGGAGAGTTTCAATTTTAAATATGGAGTGGTCAGGGATGACTTCACTGAGATGGTGACATTTGAGTGAAAACCTAAAGGAGATGAGATAATGAGCCATTTGGACAGCTGGGAGAATCTGCATTCCAGGCAGAGAACAGCAAATGCAAAAGTCCTGAGGAAGTGGCAGAATGTAGGAGCAATGAGGAGGCTGGAGAGGCTGGAGTGGAGAAGGGTAGGAGGTAAGGTCAGAGAGTTTGCAGAGGCACTAGGGCATGCAGGGCTCTGAGGCCCATGGTAAGAATTTGGCTGTTATTAATACTTGCATCAGATGAGAAGCCACTGAGCAGAGAGTTGACATAAATGATCACTCTGGGTTCTGTACTGGGAAAAATAAATTGTATGGGAGTGTGGTAGATTTAAAAAATATGTCCACAAGTGCCTCGATGCTCCTCTCTTCAAAAGATGGAGCCTAACGTAACCTCTTTCCCTTGAGAATGGGCTGGACTTAGTGGCTTGCATCTCACAAATAGAAGTGGGGGCAACAATGGTGCAGGAGCTTGGAGATTAAATCAAGGGGCAATACAGCCTCCTCCTGGCTCTCTCCCTTTTAGCTCTCTTGCTCTAAGGAAAGCCAGCTGCCACGTCATGAGGACATTCAAGCAGCCAAGGGAGAGCCCACCTGCTTAGGAACTGGAGCCTCCTGCCAATAGCCAGAGAAAAACCGAGGTCTTCATTGATGGTGAACAGCCACGTCAATGAACCATTTTGGAAGTTCATCTTTCACTCCAGTTTTCAGATGACATCTCTTTCTTTTTCCCGTTTTAAAAATTGTGGTCAAGTACACATAACATAAAATGTACCGTCTTGACCATTTTAAAGTATATGGTTTAGTGGTATTGGATATATTCATCGTGTGGTGCAGCCATCATCACCATTCATCACCAGGACTCCTCTCTTCCAGTAATACTGAAACTCTATGCCCATTGAACAATAACTCCCCATTATCTCTTTCCCTCTGTCCCTGGCAACCAGCATTCTAATTTCTGTCTCCATGGTTTTGACTACTCTAGGTACCTCATGTAAGTGGAATCGGCTAGTATTTGTCTGCTTGTAACTGGTTTATTTCACATAGCATATTATCCTTCAGAAAACATCTTGACTTCAACCTCATAAGAGACCTCGAGCCAGGATCACCCAGCTAAGCCACTTGATTTTCTGTTGTTTTGAGACAGGGTCAGGCCCAGACTTGGCTCACTGCAACCTCCATCTCCCAAGTTCAAGCAATCCTTCCACCTAAGCCTCCCGAGTAGCTGGGACTACAGGCACATAGCACCACACCCGGCTAATTTTTTATGTTTTGTGGATATAGGGTTTTGCCATGTTGCCCAGGCTGGTCTTAAACTCCTGATCTCAAACTCTAATCCTCCCACTTGGCCTCCCAAAGTGTTGGGATTACAAGATGAGCTACCACGTCTGGCTCACACACATATTTTGAATTCCTGTGTTCACCTTTGAAAGTTTTCTATTTCCTTCATCATTCCCACCAGAATCCATTGTCACATTGCAATCTGTTCCTTAGAGCTAAGAGAACTGAGAATGCTTATTATTATTATTTTTTGAATGGAGTTCAAAGAAGAGTGACAAAGTGAGAGAGTGCGTGGCTGATGGAATCTTAATTTTTGTGCTGCTGCTTTTGCTGCTTAGGAATTTTGCTGATCATCAGTGGCTTCCTTGCTGAGCTGCAGGTAGCTGAGGTCGATGGATATTTGACTTTTTGTACATGAGCCAAAATCTCGCCTGATATTTGCTTCAGTATTTTGCTTTCATTCTTTTGCAGAAACATTCATGCTTTGCCGAGAGAGAAATAAAGAGATTAATTGCTGGAAACTCAGACATGTGACTATACAAACAGCATATTTCAGAGAAATTTTTAAAAGTTCTATTGTGGGGGAAAAAATAAGAATTCCTCCCATGAGAGCTGATGACAAGGGAGCTGGCTTGGAGAAGTCCTGGAGGGAGAGAAACCCTGGGGCTGGAAGGGAAGGGTGCCAGGAATTTGTGCCTCCAGTAACTCTGAGGAACGCAGTTTTGCATGAAAATTTTAAGTGGGGCTGAAATTCAGACAGAAAGGATTTTGCCTTCTCCAAGAAAACTGTGATAAATAACTGCAGCATTGACCTAGGGAAGACACAAGTAGTTGAACTAGAAAGTGGAACTGTAGTTGACTCTAAAAACCTAATTTATGGATTACCAGGTGCCCAGTCAAAATGACTAATAATTCTGGGACTGTAATTACCCACCTGTAGGCTTTATTTTTTTCCCTCAACTTTCTACTTTTTTTTGTATTTTACAAATTTTTAATAACGAACATGCACTCCTTTTATAATATAAAAAAATCCAATTAACTTAATTAGAAAAAAATTACCCACCAGGTGATGGGAGGTTTCTTATTAATTCATCACCTGGCATCATACTCTGCCCACCATGGAACAGTTATTTTTGTGGCTAACTTTGGGTGAGGTGTTGCAGGAGTGTGGTAGGAGAGGGTGGTGATAGGAAGGGTGAGCGGAAAGACTGTTTCTTAGAGCACTGTCTAGAAGAGAGACCCAAGCAACTCCCTCTGAGTGGGAGCCGTGTACATCGCCTGGCTTTCAGTGATTTCAAAGGGGAAGGGGAGGGGAAGAAGCAGAGGTTCTACTGTGGTCGGGGAGGCTACGTATCTGGTTTTGTCACATTATATCCACTGTCATGGAAGGCCTTGCATTTGGAAATCTGAGTTTGGTCCAAATGGGAGCCTGGGAGAGAAGTCTAAAAGCGTGCCACCTGTCTTCACGCTGCCAGGGGGCCAGGGATGGAGCGGCCAGCCCAGTCTCCCTCCCACCCGGTCCATCTTTTGTCATCTACTGATGGGCTTGCTGGGTAAGCAGTCAGCTTTGGTATTGATTGAAAATTTACAAGACTTTTTGTTTGTTTGTTTTCTTTTCCTTTTTTGAACACAGGATCTTGCACTATTGCCCAGCCTGGAGTGCAGTGACACAATCAAACTCATTGTAGTCTCGACCTCTCTGGACTCAAGTGTCCACTTGCCTCAGCCTCCCCAGTAACTGGGACTACAGGTGTGCACCACCATGCCCAGCTTCAAGACCTTTCTCTGGGTTAGACCCATTCTTGGTGTTTGGTGTCCTGAGTAGAAACTTGGGAAGGTCTGGAATGACTTACTCAATGTAAATGCCATGATTAATTTTACTTTCATCTAAGGGAGTCAACATCACATAATGAGTGGCTGCTGTGTGCCCATTAAAGAAATAAAGGGCCGGGCACTGTGTCTCATGCCTGTAATCCCAGCACTTTGGGAGGCTGAGGCAGGCGGATTGCCTGACCCCAGGAGTTTGCAGCCAGCCTGGGCAGCGTGGTGAAACCCCATCTCTACTAAAATACAAAAAATTAGCCGGGCGTGGCAGCATGCGCCTGTAGTCCCAGCTACTCAGGAGGCTGAGGCAGGAGAATTGCTTGAACCTGGGAGGTGGAGGTTGCAGTGAGCAGAGATCGCTACTGCACTCTAGCCTGGGTGACAGTGAGACTCCGTTTCAAAAAATAAATAAATAAAATAAAATAAAATAAAGAATTCAGTCCTTGTCAGCTCGGTCTCCAAATGGAAGTCTTCTCCGTTTCTCAGAAGAGCAATGCAGGGATTCCAACATCACACACCACAAATGGGGGAAGGAGGAATCTATTCACAGTTTACAGTGAGATTCAGAGGATCGCAAATGAGAATAGAGGAGACAGTGGAAAATTAAAATGCAGCCTCACAAGGGAAAAAATGGTATCTGGAATTTGAAAGAATGTTCATGCTCTGAAAGCAGCACTCATGTCTAGGTAGAGTTAATGTATGGCATCTTCGTCATAATCGTTCCATTATTGATTAACTTCACATTGTGCTTCAGTTAGTTAATTGTAGCCTTTTCCTGTTTCTGGCTCTGGTGTCTAAAGGCAAAATAGACCCTTTGTTATGCTCTCAGAAGAACTATTTACACATTTTGATTTGGCAAAGAACAGTTCATTTTTTTTCTGGGCCTTTCTGGCTTTTTTATTCCACATGGAATATGCAAGCAAAACTGGCTGAACTTTGAAATAGCAGCTAAATCCTAACAGCACTAGAGCATTTCTTGCCTTGCTCTTCTCAAATGGCTATATTTATTATAAATTAAGTCAATATTCTGCTGTAGAAAAGTCACTGTGTAATGGGTACATCTGCCTGCTCTGCCAATAGTCCCAGAACCATGAGCCTGTCGGGCATAGATCATTCAGTTTTGCAGGCATCCCACTCTGGAATGTGGTTCTCTCCCCTACAGAAGGGTCCCCACTGTACTGGGGGAGGGGAGGTTGTAAGCAAAGTCATCAGTCCCTTGGAAGACATCCTGACCGCCCCAGGACTGAACTTTCAACCTCTTGAGCTGACAGTTAGTAGTGGATGCACAAATTTTGCTTGCGACTAATTGCAGCTTGTAAATGGAGCATTGTGGCTCCGGAAAAGAGCCAGCAGTCTCTCTCCCCAGGGTCACCCAAGTGGAATCTGGACACAAGAAAGCCTGTCCCCTAATGGGCGTCCTCCCTGAGCCCTTCCCAACCTCTCAGGCCCTGGGTTTGTCTCCATCAAGTAGAGAGCTAGAGGGCACAGCAGGAGACTCCTCTGCAAATCTTCTTCGAATGCCAGGCTATTCATAGTAACTTGCAGCTCCCTCAGGAATTCCCAGACTTCCCAGAGCTGACTATTGTCTCCCCACCCTGCAGCAGTGGCCTTTCACAGACCCAGGGATACACACGCCATCTCAAAGCACAAAATGCTTTGCAAGCCATCCGTGAGATGTTCACCAAAGAAACTACTGGAAGTTGAGAGGAGGAAAAACTGGAAGTTGAGAGGAGGAAAAACAGAGGCAAGTTGGGAAGGTAGAATAAGATTTTCCAGCAGATTAACTATTTATTTTTAGTTTCACAAACCAGACACACTTTGTAATTGACAAATAAGCCATAGAGTGCCATGGAACATGAAGTCACATTTCTTTTTCTTAAAGGCGGGACTAGGTATGCTCTGAGCATCTCTGATAGAACAGCTGGCTGTACATGTGAATCACAAACATTCAGTTATAAAACAAAAGGGGTAGCCAAGGGTGACTTTTTTGTTTTCTCTGATAGTTTCATTGGACTGAGGTGGTAGCTAATATCATCTTGTATCCTCAGACCATGAAAAGAACATAAGGAACTCTGAAAGTGTGGAGAGAGCTTTCCAGGCAAGCATCATATTGTTCTCAGTTAATCAAATTTGTCAAATTGTTCCCAGTGCCTTAGAGCTAAAGGGTAATACTTAGGACCACAGTAAACAAATCCCCAGCCATCTGCTCTGACAGCTGTTGGATCTTGAGCACGAACTTGTATTTCCAGAGTATTTTGAGAGCCCTTAGGCACAGGGATGTACTAGAATGGTTCGACCATCAAGTGTCCAAAGAAAGGTTAAAACTACTAACAGCCCTGGGATATGTTCTCCCAGCTAGAGGTGTCCCAGGAATAAGCAACAGGAGCAAAGTTCTCCCTTTGTTCATCAGCCTCTGAACATTCCAGTTTCTGTGTCATCTGGATATTTTCTCAATACCTTCAGCTTGGCCTTAAAAATCAATACAGTTAGTGAACTGCTTAGTTGAAACTGAACACATCTATTGATGCCGAAACAAGAGCTGTGCACTTCCAGCCAATTTAAAGAAATCTGCTTGGATGATCTGTTCGATTCTGTGCCTCTCAAATGTGAGGGCTCAGAGAATTCCCTTGCAGTTTCAGTAAATTATTTCTATGAAAGTTGTTTGCCTTCACAAGTTAGTTTTTGTGTGCCAATTTCATTAGGCCAATTGGGTGTCATAAATGATGTTAGAATAGGGTGATCAACCAACCTAGTTATGCTGAGACTGTCTCAGTTTTAAAACTGAAAATTCTGCATTCTCTGAAGCCTCCCATTCCCGGGCAAATGAATAGCTAGTCATTTTACCAAGTAATTTCCCTTCCAAGTCAAAATGTCCTACTGAGCTTGAAAGTGTAGCAACTTAATAAAGTCTTGAGTTTCTGAGTTTAAAATCTTAGTGGGGCACACATTAAACGGGGTTCTTCTGAAAGTGACAAGGGGCTTACCTGGGGAGGTCAGTTTGATTTGAAATTATCCAAGATTAAGAGGACTCTTTGTGACATCTGATGGGTGGGGGAGCTCGGTGTCCAAGTATACCACACTCAGTAACCACACATAGGTATTTAGTAGCCAGTGTTTTCATCTTTCTTCCGTGTCTTCAATTTCTGATACAGAAAAAAATGCCAGACAGATTTTTATAAATGTTCTCTTGGGACATTGTACATTTCCACTCATACACTTTTACGCACTTGGGAAACATGTGAAAAGAAGGTCAGATGAAAGAAATATTTAAATTATGTAAGCCTCTCTTACTACATTCTGAGAAGATCAAAGTCATTTTGTGCATTAATGTTTTTCCATATCTAAACTTTTATATTTGGCTTCATTTATTCCACTCAATTTGACCTAACTCAGTGCTTTTTAAACTCAAATGTGCCAGTGAATCACCTGGGGATCTTGTTAAAATACAAATTCTGATTCAGTATGTCTGGGGTGGAGCCTGAGATGCCGCACTTCCAACAAGCTCCCAGGTGATACTGATGTGGCTGGTCTGAGGACCACAACTTGAGTAGCAAGATTCCAGGTGACTGTAACTACATTTTCTTTACTCTCGGGAAATTTCTAAAAAGAGGGAATAAAAAATATTTTTAAGGGAATGGAGAGAAGAAATTGTGCTTTATATTCTCAAAAATAATGTCTGTTGGAACAGTGAATACTGTGTGTTTTAATGCAAAACACAAATGCAATTAGAATTGACCCAAAACATCAGACTATCTAGGAAAGGAAGGAACGAAGTAGAGGAAGTTAGAGAGTGTGGCCGTGGAATGTCTGTGGCTGGAGGGAGGCCACTCTTTTCCCAAGCAAAGTCACTTACCTTTTCTTCTACCACTCTCTTTCCAGGGATATCAATAGCCAGGATTCCCCTTCCAAAGGCTGCTGGAAGTGTGAGCATTACTTTGGTTATGAAGCAAGAGGATGTTTTATTCTCTTTCAATTGGTTGTGAGAACCCTACAAAAAGATCCATTAAAGATGAAAAATGAAGCATGCTCTGAAAAGCATACCAATCTTTTCATGTTCATTATAGTTTATTGTGTTTCTGAAGACACAAAAACAGATAATGAAATACATAAGTAGAAGAGGAAATATCATTAAGCCAAATGCCTGACAGAAAATGGATTATACTAAAACACACACAGTTCTGATAGCATTTTACAATAAAAATTATTTATGTGACTCAAGGATTTCTGTTGCTCATACAGCCCTGGTTGACACATATAGGGGCAGAAAAGAAATTTGGGGATTAAGTATTTTAATTATTTAAGAACAAAGTGGATGTGCCTCAGAAATGGATGAGATGTTTCCCCCAAATTACATCAGTCATGACCTTGGGAGAGTTTACATCCTTTTCCCTGAAGAGGAGCATCAAATGTAGCTGATTACATGGTCACTAAGCACCCCCACAAAACAAATCTTTCAGTGTATGTTTACATTCCACGGAAAATGTGTAGCCAAGGCTCTGACCAATATGACTTATATCTACTGCTCTTACAGGAGTTTCAGGCTGAAAGAGGAAACCCTTTTTTCATACACGTCATCAAAGCAGAGGTGGGCCAAATTATGCTCCATGTTTCTTTGCATTTCTACAAAGGAGGAGCATGTAATTGGAATAAATTGAGTTCAATATGTTTCCTTTACCTAGAAGCTTGCTTCTGTTTAATTTCTCCCGTATTTTTGTTTTGAATAGCTGGCTGCTCATAAATGGTCCTCTATGTGTTTTGATATGATATCCTCAGAGACCCTCTTAGATTGTGAAATTCTAGTGAGTGGAGCTGTTTATTTGCTCATCGCCAAGACAGGTGGTCTCTCAGGCCAGCAGACAGTTCTTTAGAGAGCAGTCTCTGGGCTGCAGCTTTGATTCCAGATGGGTGAAAACCACTCTGTTACATCTGCAGCTTCACTTGCTCTCTTTTTTCTTGGTATGGCTGTGTGGGGGCTGATGATAAGAAGGACCATGAAGGAGGATCAGTTTTATTTTTCTGCCTCTGCCACCTTCGTGTTCACAGCCCCTGGCTTGGAACAATGCACACACCTCTAGAACGTTGTCACCTCTCATCAGATCTACAGATTGGGTGCTTGCACCAGTGGAGAAGCCAGCTCACAGGCAACAGGAATGGTTTCAAGTGTCCTGCCTTGTTTCTTTTTCTTGAATTTGTTCTGACATTTGCATAGATTTACATGATCTGTCCATTTATATATACTTTGGGCACTTAACCTTGCAGCTACCTATTTCTATTTAAAGTCATAATTTCCCCCCACATTTTCCTGATCACGTTCAACTCTGCAGTCTATGTTGCTGAGAACATTCTGTCATTCATTCATTGAACAAATATTTGAGTGCTTTCTATGTGGCAGGTGTGGTAGTAGGTGCTGGGGCACAACACTGAATAACACAAAGCCCTTGGCTTCTTTCGTTCTAGTGGCAGAGTGGACAGACAGTCAGCAAACAAATAAACCAATAGATATGAAATATATTAGATGGTAATAAGTCCTAGAGAGAAGAATATACAAGGTAAGGAAGATGGGGGTGCTGCAGGGGGGTGCAGGTACTGCTCTTTTACATGGAGTAGCCAGAGAACTTCCCATCTGGAGCTATGACTTGGGATTGTACTTTGTACAAGTCCATAGGTTGCTTTTCTCCTCATGGTTATTATAGGTTGTGTTGCTGTGAAAACTTTCTGGCAGATAGGATCAAAGCACTTGATTAAGAGGGTGCTCTTTTTTGAAATTGTCCTTTGGGACTAGTTGTAGGCCTTGATAAGGCTGAGATTTTAGCAGCTCCACGGAGGAAGTGAGGCAATGAGTCATATAGCTGTGTGGGGGAAGAGTATTTCAGGCAGGTGGAACAGCAAATGTGACGCCCCGAAGCAGGAGCAATTCATGGTGTGTTAGAGGATGGGACCAGTGGCTGGAGCAGAATGAATGAGGGGGCAGGCATGGGAGGTGAGGCCAGGGGTGGAGGAGGACCCATCACAAAGGGTCTTGGAGATCATTGTAAGGACTTTGTCTTTCATTTTAATAGAAACAGAAAGTCAGTGAAAGTCTTTGAACTGAGAATTGATATGGCCTGATTAATATGTATTAAGGATCATTCTGGCTGCAATGTGAAGAACTGATATAGGGCAGATATGAGTGCAAGCAGACAATGATGAAGCTATTGCAATTGCCCAGGGGAAAGAATATGGTGGCTTGACCCTTTGGGGTAATAGTGGAAGTGGTGAGAAATATTAATTCTGCTTTGGGAGAAGCCTTTTATAAGAATCCTGAGATCCATTAGCTTCTTGTGCAACGTGGTGAAAATCCTTCTCTTGCATATCAGGTGTATTTCAACAATTAGTATCCCACAGAAAGAATGGTGGAACCTCAGAGTTGGAAGGGGTCTTAGAAGCAGGACATCTAGTGGAGGAAGAGTGAAAACAGAGATTTTGGTCCAATCTTTAAGCTTGTGTAGGTCTTACATTTTGATGGGGGGGAAAGGAGGAAATTGATGCCTCAATAAATGTTAGTTTATCTGGAATTCACAGTGGTCCCAGGCTTGGGAATCTAAAGGAGGAGACTGCATCCTAGTGTGAGAGAGCACAAAATCTGAAAGCTCTGATCTAACTCAGTTCTCTTTTGAGGCTATTTCAACCTGTCACACAATGCAGAGATTACCTGCTCAGCATCCCAGGGTGCATAAACCTAGCCTTGACTACATTTCCAATGGAAGAGTACTTGTCATTTTAAGGTAATTCACCATGACGTTGGACAGCTCCAAGCATCTGGAAGATTTTTGTTTGTTTTTGTTTTGTTTTGTTTTTGTACAGAGCTGAAATCTCTCCCTTCTACCCATTCTGTCCTTTGCAGCTAGGCTAGCCAGTAAAGGCAGTGCAGGAGTATTGGTTAAGAGTATGGTTCTGGATCCAGATGGTCTAGGTCAGGATTCAGGTTCTTTGTGAACTTGAGCAAGCTGATAAACCTCAGTTTCATCAATTTGTGCCTCAGTTTCATCAATTTGTGCCTCAGTTTCCTCAAAAGCAAGGTAGTACCTATAAAGCACTTAGAAGAGGACATGGTACAGAAATGGTGTTCAAAAAATAATGGCCATATGATTAATTATTCTTTCATATTGTTATGAATATGAGAATCTGGCCCATATTTGAGCACCGCTGTCATGAGGCTCTGCTTTTCCTGTAATTTGCTTATTCCTATTAAATTTTGTAGTCCTCATATGATTCCTGGTAGCAATTATCAATGAAATTAACAAAAGCAAAGGGTTTGGTGTTTGCCCTGGGGCAGCAAGAAAAGAGGAATTACTGATAACTGGTTTTTGGGTTCAGGCATTAACCTGAACCCAAGTTATTGGTTCTCCAGCATTTAAGGTTGACCCCATCTTAAATATAGATCCATAAGCCCCATATCATTTGGTAAGCAGTAGTTCGGGATGCAGTGGAATAGTGTGGTTGAAAATCTAGGTTTTGGAGTCTGATTTTTCTCATTTGACTCTAGTTTTGACACTTATTCTATAACTATGGGCAACTTATTTACTTATAATAATATATTCCTTCAGTTTATTGTCAAGATCAAATGAGAATATATTCAAAGTGCTTTGTACAACGTAGGAGGTCAAGAAATTCTAGTAATAATTTTAAGTTATAGAAATGAATTTCTAAAACAAAGTAATAGGGTTTGGATATGAGTTCCCACCAGATCACATGTTGAATTGTAGTCCCCAGTGTTGGAGGTGGGGCCTAGTGGAAAGCGGTTGGATCATGGGGATAGATTTTTCATGAATGATTTAGCACCATCTGCTTGGTGCTGTTCTCATGACAGTGAGTTAATTCTTGCAAGATCTGTTTGTTTAAAAGTGTGTAGCACCTCCCCCTTCACTCTCTCTTCTCTCTTGCTCCTGCTTCCACCACGTGAGATGAAATTTGCCTTCCGCCATAATTGTAAGTTTCCTGAGGCCTTACCAGAATCCAGGCACATGCCAGGATCTTGCATCCTGTACAGCCTGCAGAACTATGAGCTAATTAAATCTCTTGTCTTTATAAATTACCCAGTCTCAAATATTTCTTTATAGGAATATGAGAACAGACTAATACATAAAGTCAATTCTTAGAAATGCCCATGTTCAAAAGTAATCCAAGCCACATTCTCTGGGCTTCATAGTGCATCTTAAGGAGGAGAAGAAGGAAGGAATATTAAGACTTGCTGCTCCTACCTTCCTGGCAAGTGAAGGTTCCCGGTGCTCAAAGAGGCTTGCTGCTAGAGCCAGGTGGAGCTGCTCTCACATTCACAAGAAATGTAGGAGACTCTGAAGTTGGCTTACCCTGACACCCACCCATCAACTGAAAATTTAAAATGTGCTTGAACTGGTTATTTTGTAGCAGACAGATTTTTTTAAATAAATTTTTTTCTTGAATACAACAAAATACATGTCTATTATAGAAACACAAGAAAGCATAGAATAACCCAAAGAGGCAAGCCAGGTTTATTTCCACTGCCCAGAAGTTGTCCTGGCAAGGTTTTTGCACAGCACCTTTGGTGGGTAAGCAACATAAGGCAGGGCTGTGTCTTTCTGGCCTAATCCCAAGACCCTAGAAAGGAATGCAGCATCGTGGTACAGAAGAGTGATTAGTAAAGAGTGGCTGGATGAATAACATATAATCGTGTCTATAAATATATTTTTACCCCCACTGGGGATAAAAATTGCCAGGTAGATTTCTTTTCATGGTTGTTTCACTTAATTGGATCCTTTTAAATATTGAACATAAAGCCAGTGGTGAATATAAGTAGATCCTAAATGGGCCAAGAACACAGCCTTGTGTTTTGCCCATGTGGTGGTCCATTACCCAAGAAGTGTCCAACGGGCTTCTCTCAATGGATCCTGAAGACTGACCAGGCTGATCTCAAGTAAGTGGCTCCCACCCAGAAATCCCTTCCCCTGAGTTTTTTTTTAACCCCACTTTCACTCATTTGGAGAATTTTACAAAAATTTTGGATTTTGGAAAATTTCCACTTCCCTCCACTACATTCAATTTTCTTTCTAAGACAATGGGGTACCATTTATTTTTATGCTTGCAACAAGCCCAATACTTTGCTAAACTTCAAACTGATATCATCTCATTTAATCCTCAGAACAAGTCTGTGTTGGCTATCACCATCCTTACAGAAGTAAAAGCAGAGGCTATGGAAGGTGCAAAAACTTCCCCAGAGTCACATGGCGGGCAAAGGACAGAATCTAGTTCAGGTCAGTCTGACTCCAAAGTCCATGCTTCAACCACCTGGATATGCCATCATCAGTTTATGTTTAATCTTGAATATTGTTCTCTATACTTAGCTTTATAAGCATGAAGCTATTATATTACCTCCAGCGGCATCTGAAATGTCAAAATAATATCTGGAGTGGATGTACCATAATTTAAATACTCAATCTCTTGCCCCTCCTTGTTAAACATGTAGGTTGTAGAGAATGTCAGAGCAGAGATGCCCAATATTTAAAGCTCAGAGAGTGTAAGGAAGAGCATCCTATTGTGGAACCCCAGGAGTGAGGTGGTGGGCAAAGTAAAAGCCAGTTAACATAAAGGGATCATGTGGCAACTGGGTCCTGGGCATCCTGCACCTTCCTAGAACCCACCATGTGGCTCCCAGGAAATTACAGGAACACTGAACAAGGAGGCGGCAGAAGGGTGACAGGAAAGATTTGTGTTTGCATTTTCCCCACATCTGGTTTTTGCCCATCTGAACACGTAGGGCTAAATTACAATGTAACAAATTACAAGGGCTTGACCATCAGAACCTTTTTGGTGTATGGGAGGGAAACATCCAATCCTGCTTTGCTGCTAGGTCTCTCTCTCTCTCTCTTTCTCTCTCCCTTTCTCCGTCTTCTGAGGAATCTGGAGGATGACTAATAAAGGGTAAAAGAGACTCATCTTCCTCTTCCTCTCTCTCCCCCACTCCCAGGGCTGGGTCTTTCTGCCCTCAGAAACCCTTGGACGCTGTCAGTGATTGTTAGAGAGAGACTGTTCGGGCTGAGGCTTCAGACACTGCCCAAGGGCAGATCGCTGGACTCCCAGCCCGAGCCCTGCCTCACGAACAATGAAGACCCTTCAGCTTCTCCCCTCAGCTGTCTCAGGGCCACCCCGGGTGAGGTGGGGGTGGGCGACCAAGTGAACCCCAGCTCAGGAGGGCACAAGGAGGGAGGTAAAATAGCACGGTTAAAGTCAGAGTTTTTTTGAACCCTGAGTTAAATTTCCAGCCCTGCCATTTATCTGTGTAACTTTGATTTGTGTTAGTTAACGTGAAAGAACCTCAGTTTTTCTATCTAGAAAATGGTGATGATAATCCTTAACAAAGAGATGCTGAAAAGATGAAATAAAATGAAAGCATTGTGCCTGTCAATCAGTACAGGTTGGCTGATACTGATATTGTCAGCCTAAGTGTGCAGAAGAATTATATTCTCTCTTCCATTTTGTAAAATGCTTCTGACTATTTTGGTGTAATTTTTTACTTAGTTAAACTGGTTCATTTTTGCCCGGATGGGTTAATTTACTAACCCTCCCTTACCCACCGTTCCCAAAAGCTTTTGTTCTTCTAGGTCCATGACTTGGAGAAAGGAGACGTAGGGTTTTTTTGTTTGAAGGATACTGGGGCCTGAGGCGACCCTCAGGTGACCTGTTCCAGCCAGAGAATCTAGCTAGAGAGAAGTTTGCAGGAGACACAAGAACCTTTTGTGACTTTTTTTGTTTGTTTATGAATATTTAAAAGCATGTGTTATTCTTTGTAGGATGTGTATAGAAGCTATTCAACACTTGCAGGTGAATGATGAGATACTCCTTTTTCAGGACAAGAAATTCCTTTGGCATTCTCATTTTTTCAGTCTTAAGAACCCAGAAGAGAAAAGTATGACTCTGAGAGACTTCCAAGTAGGAATTAACACCACTCTATGATCTGTGCAGTTGTTATTTGCAATACGACACAAGCACAGAGGATGTAGGGGGAAAAAAAGAAGTATAACCAAGGGACAAGATGGTAGTATATTTTCTCATGAAGAATAGAAATCAATTCTCTCCTAAAACCAGATTGAGACAGCTAGTTGGAGCCTTTGGGAGACACCACTGATGAGACACTCAGAAGAGAATTACTCCATTTTGCAGTTCAGTGTGTCTCAGATCTTAGACTGACCTAATTTCAATAAAGCATAATATTATGAAAGAAAAAAGTTATATCCCAATAGTAGGAAGTGATCGTAGGGTTAAAGGGTGCCTGTTTGGTAAGTGTCTGCTTCATCTTTTTATTCATTTAAGCTCCTCCACTCCCTGGTGCTCACCCTATTTCTACTTTCAAGGATAAACTCTGACATTTCTTCTGTGACTAGAGTAAGTCATCCTTTTTCTTTCTGGAATTTGGGTTCAGAAAACTGCAACCCTTAAATTTTAAAAGAGACTCTTAGGACAAAACTGGAAAAAAATTAAAGTGATGAATTGTTTCTAGAAACTATTTGATTCAGGAAACTTTAAATTACCAAGAATACTCATGGTTAATTATTCTAGATTTGGTCTACCCAAATCTCAAAATTAACTGTGCATATAGTTTGCTTGGATTGATACATGTTGATCATGTTTACTGCAAATAATCCCTGAAAGCTTAGAATCTATTTTTACTTTTTCCGCCAAGTTAGAATTTAGCCTTTGAATGCATTTCGTTTATAGTTATTTAAAATTCCATGTAAGTATATAAACTCCCACTTGCTCTCGTTTCATTTCTCTGCCATTTTCGCAGGCAATTTTTACATGAAAGTTTTGTCACTCTTAACAACCTAGCCTCATTTTCTAATTTCCCTTTAATGGGTTTGTGTTCTAAGTTTAATTTAAGAATGGATTGCTTACATTTCACTTACAAATCTCCCTTCTAATCACTGTTATTAATACCACAATTTTGTTGTAATATCTGTAAGAGCACAAAATGTGTCCTCTTAAAGATGCATTTGCCAACCGCTGACTTGCATACATTTCAATTACAACTCTCTCTTGTAATTATTATTATTAATATCACAATTACTATCTTAATATCCATAAGAGTGCAGAAGGTGGCCTGTCAAGGGTGCATTTACAAACAGCTTTTTCAGTTTCCTCTTAAGAAAAATGTGCCAGACTTTATCTAAATTCAACCTCCCCTACGATTTACATTAGACGACACACTCCATCAATAAAACCATCAAAATGATCTACTGCATTGTAGACAAAAGTTATTGTGTCAAGTTGACACTAATCAGTTAATTCCAGTAAACCTTCAGATAAACAAAAGCTTGTTGTCTATTACTGATGTGTGTGATGGGCCTCTTGTATATCCTATGGTTATGCCCATCTATAGAGATGTATTTGGCAGACACTTGCCCTGAGGCATCTATATGGAAACTGAGACAAGATCTATAGTTAATGATGTTGACCCTGACTCCCCCAACAGAGATCGAATTCAAGTCCTCATAATATCTCGACAGCTGATATGTATATTGTGCTAATAATATTAACAATTACTATGCCACTGGGATTCCCCAGGCCCTGGCTTAAAAAAAAAAAGCTATTTTAAAGCTTCTTTCCTTATATGAACTAATTTCCTTGTTTATGCCCATCATTACTCCTTTCTCCCCATTGAGACAAGAATGTGTTTCTAAGCAGAGAAAGTCTTTTCTTAGTAGAGGTATTTTGTATTAATAAGAAATGTTGTGTGAGTTCATCAACTCCTGGAAGGGCTAGCAGTACCACTGATGCTCTAAGGAAACATTTATAGTCATCGTTTCCCAGTCAGCCTGGGCTAGTAGAAACCGAGAGAGCTAGATTCACATTGATGTTGTTGATATTGGTCAGAAGGAGGCATTCAGAATGTCAATAGGCCCTGCCTGGTGTGGCTCTCCTTTGGAAATAGGGAGACAGCCTGCCAACCCCTGCTTGGCACGATTGGGTGGCTGAGGCATCAGAAATTGCCCTTGGGGCTCCTGAGTTAGCTGCCCAGCCTTGGTGAAAAGTGGAGGGACTGAACCAGATCTCTTCTCTTCTCCCGGCTTCTCCTTCCTTTGCAAATAAATAGGAAAGGCCACGGCAGGCTCACAGGCCACAGAGAAGCTCAGGATGAAATGTTGACAGGGGGCACTGTTAAAAATTAAATTCTGCCCTATTTTGTGTACCATTCTTGTGAGTCACATTCGTGAATAGTAGCGAGAGATTTAATGATCGCATATTTTTTATCTTATTTCCCTTCAGTCGATGGCAATTTTTTTCTGTTAATGTCAACTTAGAGCTCAAAGTAATTTAGTAATTGATTCTAAGCACAGCAGTTCGCCAACAGCAGCTCTCCATTTGTGGGGAATATCTCTGCTAATTTTATCCATCAGAATGAGATTACCATGCTAATCTCTCCCATCCTCATCTCTTGGTCATTTGGGACATGCTGATGCAAATGACTTATTAGACACAAGGCTTTCGTCCATCCCCAGTATCAGAGAAAGATGAAAGGAAGCCAAGAGAAGGATATTTCAATGCCCGTACAGGCACAGATGGTATGCATGCCTAATAGTAAAATGATAATACCCTAAACTGGAAACCCAAATAAGAACGAGTTATGACAAATGAAAAATACAATGGATCAAAATATATTAAGTACATGGATGGGGAAGAACAAAAAGAATTAAGGCAGAACAAATGTATCTGGGGACGTGTAATTGGAAACTTAAACATTCATTGAGCCAGGGAAACCTAGAAAGTCATATGTCAGGTGGAGGGAGGGGGGTACCCTTAATGAGATTAAGTGGAGAAAACCAAAATGGCTGTGCTAACAAAAAGATTGAGGCTGTGTCTACAGACACAATCTGTTCGACTGTTTTCAGTGAATGACTGGTTACTGACCAAGTTAGCTATTGGTTGCTTGTCTGATTCAATTAAAATGCTCAAACCAATGTGAGCGTGTGTGGTAAAAATAGCCTGAAACTAGTTTGGGTTACATATACACAATAGGGTATTGTATAACACAATGGGCTGAAAGGCCTTCCAAAGACATTGCTAGTAAATGGATACATTTTAAAATGCTTTGCTTTATGAAATAGTAAAATACTTAGGGGAAGTTCAGAAAAAAATAGTTTTAATACTTTAGGTAAGAAGGGGTTTAAAGAAAGAAAATAACTAATAAAGTAGCTGGGTGAATGTTTATGGAGACAGAAAACACCTCAGAGAGATGGAATGTTTAACACCCCTTAACATTTAGGACGCCAGATATGAGATCAAAAAAGGAAAATCTTGATATTAAGCATATAAATAAATGTTATCTCTTCCATGGAAGAAATGAGAAATGGACATTATGGTCATTTTACCTTTAAAAAGCCAAACATCATGCCTGTAATCCTAGCACTTTAGGAGACCGAGGCTGGCGGATCACGAGGTCAGGAGATTGAGACCATCGTGGTTAACACAGTGAAACCCTGTCTCTACTAAAAAAAAAAAAATACAAAAAAATTAGGCGTGGTGGCGGCCGCCTGCAGTCACAGTACTCAGGAGACTGAGGGAGGAGAATGGCGTGAACCCGGGAGGCGGAACTTGCAGTGAGCTGAGATCGTGCCACTGCACTCCAGCCTGGGGGACAGAGCGAGACTCCGCCCAAAAAAAAAAAAAAAAGCCAAAGACTTTATTACCAAGGTAATCAAAATATATCATAAAAATTCTAGAAGAAAATGATTTCCAAGTTTTAATCATTGCCTCAATTCTTTCAAATGTTATATATATATATATATATATATATATATATATATATATGTGTATATATATATATATATATATAATTTTTTTTTTTTAAGACAGAGTCTTGCTCTGTTGCCCAGGCTGGAGTGCAATGGCATGACCTTGACTCACTGCAGTCCCCACCTCCCAGGTTCAAGTGATTCTCTGCCTCAGCTTCCTGAGTAGCTGGGATTACAGGTGCGTGCCACCACGTCCGGCTAATTTTTGTATTTTTAGTAGAGATGGGGTTTCACCATGTTGGCCAGGCTGGTCTTGAACTCCTGACCTCAAGTGATCCACCTGCTTCAGCCGCCCAAAGTGCTGGGATAACAGGTGTGAGCCACCACACATGGCCAAATGTTTTATATTCTAAAGCTGTTATATAACAGTAGCAATAGCCTAAAAATAGGGCCCAAACCCCTCAAATGCACGCTGCTGTCTCATACCCCTAACCTCAGACTTGATATCATGCCCCCAAACCAGGATTTTCTCCTGACTTTTCTTTTCTCATTAAAGTGGCACAGTCCTAGTTATCTTTAACTCCTTTAAGTCATGGCATTGTCTTGGAGTCCTTGTCATCATTCTCCTACCACACAATTGCCAAATCATATAGATTCTCGCTCTCCCCATGTTTCCATCCTTATTGTCAATTAGCTTATTTGAGTCTTTTTTCTAGCTCTGTCACCTGGGCTGGTGTGCAGCGACACGAGCTCAGCTCAGCCTCCCAAAGTCATCTGGGTCTTGATCCATTCTTGTCTATATCCTTCTCTGAGCCTGCTCTTCTCAGCCTCCCCACTGAATCATCTTCCATGCTACTGTCTGAATACTCTTATTGAAAGCATGCTTCCAGATTGGGCTGGAACAACTATGAGGCAAGTGGAGAACTCACCTAGGGTGTCAAAGTTATGAGGGTAAAAACTCAGTAATCAGAATCAATATTGCTTTAAAGAAATATTTTTAAAAATCAAAATGAATGCAAAAGTCATCCATGACAAACAGAACATCAGTATTTAAAATAAAGAGCAGGATCCAATCCTGCACTTGTATGACCTCGCCTCACTTGCCTTACCCTAATCCCATCCCTGGTTTTAATCACTTTATTTACAAAAATAGAAAAAAGGAACAGGGGGTTGTTGTCTGCTGGGTGTGTGTGTGTGTTTGTGTGTGTGTGTGTGTGTGTTTCTTTTTTGAGATGGAGTCTCGTTCTGTCACCCAGGCTGGAGTGGTGCAATGGTGCGATCTCGGCTCACTGCAATTTCCACCGCCTGGGTTCAAGGGATTCTTCTGACTCAGCCACCATGACTCCTGGCTAAACTTTGTTATTATTAGTAGAGATGGAGTTTCGCCATGTTGGTCAGGTGCTGTTTTTTTTTAAATATTGCATTATAATATTATTTAACTTGATTATTGAGTTTTGTGGCATGCTGTACTTAGCTGACCCTAGTCCCGTCCATGCTCAGTGATTTGTCCCATCAAGTGCCAATTCCACATCCTGACGTTTCAGGATTTTTTCACATGGAGATAGTATGGTTTAGCAATTAACTTCATGGGCTTTGAGTCAATCCTAAATACAAATCCTTGCTCTGCTGCTCGCTAGCTGTGGAAAACTTGGGCACAAGCTTTTGGTCTTTCAGTTCCCTCATCTGTAAATGAAGATTAAATACAGTTTACAGAAGACATTGCCCTATTTTCCCAGTCTTACCCGTCCACTGCCACAAAAATACCCAACTCTCTATAAAGTGTT
This sequence comes from Nomascus leucogenys, assembly GCF_006542625.1. Classification (NCBI taxonomy): domain Eukaryota; kingdom Metazoa; phylum Chordata; class Mammalia; order Primates; family Hylobatidae; genus Nomascus; species Nomascus leucogenys. Next base: position 44,548,007 of record NC_044400.1, read on the forward strand.
TCTTACACGTTTTCTCATTTAAGCCTAATGATCACCATGTTACACATACCTGATGCTGCCCCTCCAGCCTAAATCTCCTTCCCCTTCAACTTCACAAGTTAAAAGATATTAACAAACTTAAAAAGCCAGCTTTAAAACCACCACTTGCATGAAGGCTTTCCTAAGTTCCCCACAACCCTGCAACAACAACAGGCAAATATTGAGGGCCTATTATGCAGCAGACATTTGGGATTCAATGGTAAACCTGACCAAGGCAAGTCTGGCCCTTATAGAACATAGTCAAATGGCAAAAATGAACAAATAAACTATTAACTATTAAACACGTCAAATAATTCTAATGCATTATAAAAAAGTCAATATGATTATATTTCCATTAAGTATAATCAAATTAATTATAAAGTACTTAAAAATAACTCCAGGCTGAGGAAACAGTACGTGCCAAGGTCCTGAGCCATAGGAGCTCAGACTTTGCGCTCAGTGTTCTTGAAGAGCTGAAAGAAAGCCTGTGTGAGCTAAGGGGAGCATGGCAGGCTGCATTTCTCTTTGAACACAGGGGTCACTTTCATATCTATTTCTTATGACAATTATCTCCCCCCACTTTATATTCTGGTCAACGGTACCCTTGTCTTGTTCCAGTATTAGAAACAGTTAAGAGCGTGGGTTTCGTAACCAGAGTGTCTAGTTTAAATTCTGGCTCCGTTGCTTATTAGCTAAAAGACTATGGACAAGTTTTAACCTCTCTAAACATTATTTTCTTGAATTGTAAAATAGGAGTGATAATAACAGAACACACCTCCTAGGGTAATCGTGAAAATTAAAAGATGAATGCATGTAAAGCATCTATAATAATACTGGTACAGAGTGAGTGCTATGTCAAAGTTAGTTATTATCATGATCACCATAACTAGTCTGTAAGTGGCCTGGCACAGTGGCTCGTGCCTGTAATCCCAGCACTTTGGGAGGCTGAGGTGGGTGGATCACCTGAGGTCAGGTGTTTGAGACCAGCCTGGCCAACATGGCGAAACCTCATTTCTACTAAGAATACAAAAATTAGCTGAGTGTGGTGGCGCATGCTTGTAGTTCCAGCTACTTGGGAGATTGAGACAGGAGAATTGCTTGAACCAAGGAGGGAGATGTTGCAGTGAGCCAAGATAGCACCACTGCACTCCAGCCTGGGTGACAGAGCAAGACTGTGTCTCAAAAAACAAAACAAAACAACCTAGTCTGTAAGTTCCTCTAGAATTGCTTGTCTTTGCATTAATACAGCAACTTGCACACGGTTTAACAAATAGTACACCCTTTAAAAATGTGTATTGAATCTAGTCACAGGCAGAACAGAAGACTGATACTTTTTTTCTTTTTTTTTGAGACTGAGTTTCACTCTTGTGGCCCAGGCTGGAGTGCAATGGCGCAATCTCGGCTCACTTCAACCTCCACCTCCCTGGTACCAATGATTCTTCTGCCTCAGCCTCCCGAGCAGCTGGGATGACTGATACATTTTTTTGTAAACACCAGTGGCTAGATATTTATAATAGAGGTTTAAATTCTTTATTTGGTACCTTCTTTATCTGTTCTTTCCTTCCTTACCAACTGAAAGAGATGATCTGTAAAGAGGGCTCAGGCTGAAATAGCATTTAGCAAGGGCCACCAGGATACAAGTGTCTTAATATCATCCTGAAACCCATGCTACTCAAAGTTAACGTTGTCTTTTCTTTCTTCATTTGAGACTGTTTAAGAATTCAGCCTATGTCAAATGACAATTTTGAAAAACATTTTGCTGATGGGGCTAGTCTGAGATTTTATATTCATTTGCTTTAGGAGGTTGGAGGAATTTTCCACTCTCAGGAATACGTTTTTCTCGACTAGGAGGGCTGTTATAGAGCATTTCTTATGATGGCCTTCATATAGGAGCATAAGTGTGTATGATCCATCTTAGACCAAGTAGTTTTGATCTTGCAGATAATCTGGGATCTTAAAGAATATATAGGTGATGCTTGAACAACAGGAGGGTTGGGGTACCCATGCCGCATGCTGTCCAAAATACACATATAACTTTTAACTTCTTAAAAACGTAACTACTAATAGACTATTGTTGACTGGAAGCCTCACCAGTAACATAAACAGTCTATTGATACGTATTTTGCATAATACTGTATTCTTCTAATAAAGTAAGTTAGAGAAAAGAAATTGTTATGAAGAAAATCATAAGGAAGAGAAAATATGTTTAGTATTCACTAAGTGAAAGTGGATCCTGGTAAAGTCTTCATCCGCCTCATTGTCACATTGAGTAGGTGGAGGAAGAAGAGGATGAGGAGGAGTTGGTCTGTCCCAGGGATGGCAGAGGCAGAAGAAAATCCACATAAAAGTGGACCTGTGCAGTTCAAACCCATGTTTTTCAAGGGTCATCTGTGTGTGTGTGTGTGTGTGTGTGTGTGTGTGCATGTGTGTGTGTGAGTGTAATGTGGCAGCATCTTTAATGAAAAGACACAAACATCAATGGGAGCCACATAGTAGGAAACAAGCAACTTGAAAATATGACAATATTGTTTACAGATGTTTTTATTGCGAATCTCTTGAATTGATTATCCCTCTTTACATACATATAGTGTATAAAGTGTGCCATTTTGATTATTTTATTTTAATTTTTTTAAAGATGGAATCTTGCTCTGTCGCCCAGGCTGGAATGCAATGGTATGATCTCGGCTCACCGCAGCCTCCACCTCCAAAGCTCAAGAGACCCTCCCACCTCAGCCTCCCTAGTAGCTGGGACTACAGGCATGCACCACCACCGCAGCATATTTCTGTATATTTTGTAGAGATGGGGCTTAGCCATGTTTGCCCAGGCTGCTCTTGAACTCTTGAGCTCAAGGGATCCACTTGCCTCAGCCTCCCAAAGTACTGGGATTACAGGCATGAGCCATGGCATTCAGCCACTATTGTTATTTTTACATATTTTGGAATATTTTGTTAAATTGGTCTTCCAACAAACCTATTACTATATTTTAATTTGGGAAATCATGTTTTAATATTTCCAAAGCCATTTCTTTTTAAATTATTCCATTTCTATATAACGTTTTCACTATGAATCCAAGATCTCTGTGAATTTTTTCTAGTATTTGGAGTCTTTCAATTTTAAAAATTTCATCTTTTTACTCCTCACATACCTGTTTCTTATTTTATGTTAACTTTTCTGTCATTTTAATATTAGTGCTTTACCTTCAATTTCTGACTTTTTCAAATGTCTGATAAATGTTTTATCTCTTGATGGAATCTTACCTTAGAAAAGTACTGGCACATAGAAGTAAACAAGTAATTCTTTTAAATTATTATTTTTAAATTACGTTTTTGTCTTATAATAATAACAAAGTCTTGGTTATACAGAGGTTTTTCTTTACAGTGAGCATGAAAGGAGCTAACTCTTATGTTAGGATTCATCCAAATGCCAGAAGAAGGAAGGCTATTCTTAAGTTAGCAACACCTATGCTAAATGTGCACTCTTCCCAGTATGATTGTATAACATAAGAGAAAAGAACCACTTTTTTGTGACAGACAAATTCCTGGCTTCTCTATGATCTCTAAATGAAGGCAGTGGTGGGAAGTGTGAATGCATAATAGACTGTTCGTAAATGGCATTCGAGTTTCCAGTTAGTATTTCTGATTTCTGCCACCACCTTTCTCTTTCCCTTTAATAAGCCTGCCATTTCCAAGTCCAGAGTCCCTTTGGCGCCATAGGCAACTCAGCTTCTTTGTCTTCAGCATCCTCCATTAGACAGGGACTTTCTCTGCTTTGAGTCATCCGTATATAGTCTATCATGTACTTTGCGAATTCTAGAAATTGGTTAAAATTTCTCATCTGTTGAGCTCGTCCTTTAGTGTGAAGAAGTCATGCTTACTAATTGCTGTTCTGTTGATTTCATATGATTTGGAAATAGGAATCTTATAAAAGCATGGGCTTTACTCTTTTATAATACTCTGGAAGTCACTTTAAGAATGTTTAGGCCCTTAAATTTCTATCATTTTTCCAGCTTCCAACCCAGATTGTAGAGACCTGGAAGGAACATCACTCGAATTCTCACAATGACATTTGAAGTTGGCTGGGCTAACATTAAACTCACAACCTTTTAAATCTATTGTAGAGAAGCGGTCACAGAGTAGCCAACTGGTACAAAATCTTTGGACACATGAGGCATGCGGTGAAAGAAGAAATGTAATGGCCCAGTCAAGTAGATAGAAAGGTAAGAAGAGTTCACCTAGAACAGCTGTACATCCATGAAAGCTCGGTGAAGGCTGCCAGGACAATGTGAAACCACTGGGGGCTGAGGAGACTGGAGTCCACGCCCTCTTGCATACTTGCACCACGAACCCCAGTGAGTACTCAGAGACAAGACTGGACAAAGCCCTGAGAAGTGACCTTGTGGTGCAGACCGGGGGTTGGGGAGAGTAACTGTGCAGGAAAGGCAAGAAACCCCACACAGACCTTCCTCCCTCTGCACTACTCAATAAAACCTATTCTTTAGAATAAAGGGCAACGAACAACTGTAGTCCTTAGGGTATTGGTGAAAACTCATTGCAGCCAAGGGAAGATATCAGGGTTAAAAACCAAACAAATGAAAAACGGTTTTTTGGAAAGCAGTTGGATTGTGCCTTAGGCCCACAACTGCAGTCAAGGGAGAGGCAGCAAGACCAAGAAGGCTACAGTCCCCAGACCCAGGGTCATTCCTCCCAGTCAATACTAAGGCTCAACTACAAATTAGAGAATGCATCCACGTGACCACACCACACCATTAAGTGAAGAAGCTTCCAATTACAAGTAACAGCAGAATACTGTTGGGAGAAGGATAGAAGAAAAAGAGCATGTGAAGAGATTCTCTGAGGTTGCCACCAGGGGAGGGCCTAGGACTCAGCATTGGAGAGGCGTCGCTCTGGAAAACCAAGCCCAACTCCAAATACAAGGTATTTCTACAGGAATTTGAAGCCTGTGGTACTCTGGTGGTAACCATAGCAACAACACTCCAAAACCAGTCCAACTCTTTACTACAGCCAAGTGTTCTGAAACTCCTTTTATAAATAAAACCCCAAGTCTCCCATGTTTATCCCAGTTGCTTATCCAAATTCGCTTAAATTGTGCTGAATGACGAACGAAAGACATGGCATGGTGGAGTGGAAGGAGTAGAGACCAGGATTCAAACTCCAGTTCCTCTGCAAAATTACTGTGTACCTTCAGTTTACTTATATAACCTCTCTGAGCCTCAGTTTCCTCTGTAAAACTACAATACTTGGCAGGGTGCAGTGGCTCATGCCTGTAATCCCAGTACTTTGGGAGGCAGAGGCCGCTGGATCACTTGAGTCCAGGAGTTTGAGAGCAGCCTGGCCATTATAGTGAAACCCCATCTCTACTAAAATACAAAAACTAGCAGGGTGTGGTGGTGCACACCTGTAATCCCAGCTACTCAGGAGGCTGAGGCACGAGAATCGCTTGAACTGGGGAGGTAGAGGTTGCAGTGAGCAGAGATCACTTCACAGCACTCCAGCCTGGACTACAGAGTAAGATTCTGTCTCAAACAAATAAACAAACAAACACTTGGTTCTTAGCATTAGTGTGAGGATCAGAGAATACACACACACACACACACACACACACCACACACACCACACACACACACACCCCTGCACAGGGCATGATACATGTATTAGTTTTCTGTGGTTGCTGTAACAAATTATCACAAATTTATTGGCTTAAAACAACAGAAAATAATTTTCTCACAGTTCTGAGAATTTCTGCAGCCAGCAATCTGAAAACAGTATCACTGGGGTATCAAGTATGAGTATCAAGGTGTTGGCAAGGCTGCACTCCATCAGTTCCTCCTCTATCCCAGCTTCTTGTGGTGGCATCACTCTGATCTCTGTCTCCACGACCGTGCTGCCTTCCCTTCTTTCTAATCTCCTCGCACCTCTCTTTTATAAGCACCCATGTGACTGCATTAGGCCCATCTGGGTAATCTACTATAACTTCTCCATCCCAAGAGCGTTATCTTAACCGCATCTGCAAAGATGCTTTTTCCATATAAATTAACATTTACAGGTTGCAGGGATTAAGACCTGATATCTTTGGGGTCCATTATTTTAGGCTACGACAATACCTAATGGGTATTTAATCAGTTACCTATTATCATGATAATGATTAGTGACTCCTGAATTTTTAAAAATCAGAATTAGGGATCTTTCTTTAAGTCAGCTCCTGACTATGGGCCAGATGTGCTTATGACCTCAGCAGTCAGGTAATAGGAGCACAAATTCTCCTTATGCTATGTCATGATATACTTCATACATAAGAGAGAAAAACTGGGAACAAAGCAGGTTTGGATGTTTTAATTGTATTGACATCTCTTGGGTTTAGTAACATTGTTTGTACAAAGCAGTCTGTGTTGTGTGACCAGCTGTTTTTATCTCCTTCAACAAAATACTATTGTGTGGTAAAATTTTTGCCCCATCCTGACCCAGTGCCATATAAAGGGATTCCTAAGGACATCCAAGAAAAAAAAATGAATCTTCAAAAAGCACTCCAAAGAGAATGAAATGGACTATTTTTATATCATGCATTAATGGGGGTAAAACATCAAGGAATTCTTGGCATGAGATGTTAGGGAATATGACAGCAATGATTTATAGCAATAGATTATCCACCATATTATGCTGTTAGATGTGTGTGTGCACATGTATGTTCATACGTTTAATTAAATCTCAAGCTTTAACTCATCTTATGGTTTTACCAACTAACATCCTATGAGCTGGGCTTAAAATCCAAACAACAACAATAATAAGAGCTATCATTTATTAAGCACTTACCATATATTAAGAGCTTTATGATTAACATCTTGTTTACCATCACAATAATGTATGAGGCCAATATCATCTTTAGCTTTGTTTTACAGGTAAAGAAATTGAAACTTACAAAGTAACATACCAACATTCTTGGTGGAACGGGGGTTTGAACTCAAGTCTGCCTGTCTTTGAAACTCATGTTCTTGACACCATGGAGGGTGTTATTTTCTTGTGGCCCCTATATCCCGTGTTCTTGATTCCTCCTGTTAGCCATACCTGAGTTATTCTATGCCTGGTAATGCAGTCATTTCTAACACACATTCCCCACGCTGCGTGGTAGAAATACATGTATTTCCTGACCATGTGAAGTGGCATCATTTCAGATATAAAGTGATGTCAGAAGAGCAGTTTTGTCTGTAACCAGTGTGACCCTGGCACACACACCTTTTCCATATCTGACTGGCCAGACCACATTTGCTGTCACTAACTTGCCACCCTGCAGAGTTCTTTCGTTAAATCTTAAAGAGCTAAGAAATCAGTGACATTACTGGAAAATATATAAGAGGGCAGGAGGACATTTTTACTGTTATTTTAAAATGCTTTATTGAGTTCATACAGAGGAATATTTTATTAATGAATTTAATATAAATGCCATGAAATATATGCAAAAATTCATGAAACTTATGAGCAAAACGTTAACACTACTCAAGTTTCACGTGGTTTAATTCTACCAATATCCCCTGGGTTCCATGGGAAGAATTTCAGCATAATTATTTTCATTTCAATGCAAAAAAATACTGACTGAGCTTCTATTACATGCTAGGCACTGAATCTATAGGAGTAAATCAGATATATGCCTGCCCTCTCCTTTCTCAAACTACACATAATGTGGTCCTCATTAGCTGTTCTAATATGGATTGAAACTCTATATGTAATTAATTTATTTTTGTGGCAGGGTCTTGCTCTGTTGCCCAGGCTGGAGTACAGTGGCATGATCATGGCTCACTGCAGCCTCAACCTCCTGGGTTCAAGTGATCCTCCTGCCTCCGCCTCCCGAGTAGCTGGGACTATGGGCATGCACCACCACACCTGGCTAATTTTTAATTTTTTGTAGAGATGGGGTCTCACTATGTTGCCCAGGCTGTTCTGGAACTCCTGGGCTCAAGCAATCCTCCCACCTTGGCCTGCCAAAGTGCTGGGATTAGCCATATCACCCAGCCATAATTTTATATTTTAATAATTCCCCAGCCCAAAGTTAAGCAGATGGGCTAAGTACCCTTATATACTCAGTATTAGTCTAGAACAAAGACTGTAAATATGAAACTTGAGAGTCTATAAGCATTCCAAATTGAGCATGTCACCAATTCCTGATGGGCTGAAACTTAACCTCAGAATTCTTCTCAACATAGCACTCCACGCAGCCCTAATTAGAGTTGGCTTGTGAGCTGCCACCCCCTTCTGAAGTTTTTCACTAAAAATGGGAAATGCATCCACTTAGAATTGTTACTATTGAGGCTTTTCAAACATTCAAAATTCATTCCACAAAGATTTACTTAGCAATGTACTAGTTAGTGTGACAGAATGCTTCCATGTGCCAGGTACTGTGCCAAGTGCTCTTCTGACATTTTAATTTAATTCTCATGAAAAAAGTAGATGTTGTATCCACTGTAGTATACGGCTCTAAACTAGTTTTATTTTGTCTTTGGTCCTGCCCAGAATCCATTTTCCCTGGAACCTTCCAAGAAGAGTATGTCTATATAGTTGGGTGGAATTGTTCCCATTCCTAACTGCATGAGGAAGCACACAACCCGAGCCTTGCCAAGGAAAATATGCATCTTCCTGGCTACAGCAATTGTTTAAGGTTGGGCTGGGATGCAGGTTGGACCTATCAAAGGCAATGAAAGCCATGATGGGGCTTTCCCTGGGACTATTGGCAAAGAGGCACTTCTTTCTACTGGGTTTGCTGAAGCTTGGATGGAAGCTCGCAGCTGTTGTGGCCATCTTGCCACTTCCTGGGGCCATCCTAACTGAGAAAGTGGCCACATGGAGGAAAGCAAAACTCATGGAGAAACAGTTCCCAATGTCAAAGTCTGACAACTTCAAACTGGCCAGATCTGAAATGGGTTCTTCAGCTTTCTACCTCTGCCCTACAGTTATGGTGGCTTAAAAAATCCTAGTGCATTTTTTTATATGTTTTTTGGCCGCATAAATGTCTTCTTTTGAGAAGTGTTTGTTCTCACTCATAAGCGGTTGTTGAACAATGAGAACAAATGGACACATGGAGGGGAACATCACACACTGGGGCCTGTCAGAGGTTGGGGGGCAAGTGGAGGGAGAACATTAGGACAAATACCTAATGCATGTGAGGCTTAAAACCTAGATGATGGGTCTACAGGTGCAGCAAACCACCATGGCACATGTATACCTATGTAACAAACCTGCACATTCTGCATCCCAGAACTCAGAGTTAAAAAAAAAAAGCCTAGTGCATGTGTATATTTAAAAGCCAGTTTGATTTTTGTTTTCTGTGTTTTATGGACAAAAAGACTAACACAATCCCATTTTACACGTGAAACCTCTTAAGCTTACGATGGGAAATAATTTGCCCAAGGTTACCTACCTAGTTAGTGGTGGAACAGGCTTAGAATCATACTTCAACTTTGTGTCCTTAACCACACCATTCTATTCAGGCACTGTGATAGAATTCTCTCTCAGTACCCAAGACTGAAGAGTAAGGTAGCAAAAGTGTAGATTGGACACTTAGTTGGCAGAAAGAATGTCATCGTCAAGAAGGTGGTTCTCCCAAGACTAGTCTTCTCCCTCGCATTCCAGACTTGCTGGCCCCTGCGATTTCCCCAATGTGGGAAACTCTACTGTGGAACTTGTCCCGGTGCAAGACTGCACTCATGCTCTCCCCGACATACTCCAGGTAAAGGCAGACATCGCTCCATGTTGGCCAGTGTCAGGACTGCTTATCTCTCTCTTTTTTTATTATTATACTTTAAGTTCTGGGATACATGTGCAGAACGTGCAGCTTTGTTACATAGGCATATACGTGCCATGGTGGTTTGCTGCACCCATCATGTTTTAACGCTGCCCCATCCTCACCACCTCTACCTCATCTTTTCCTTCCACATTCAAGAGCATGTGCTCTCTCTCTCTTTCATTAAGAGTCCCACCAATATTTAAGAAAAAAAATGTAGTGTTGGTATAAAATGAAGGCTAATTTCCAGACAGCTCAGATGGGAGATTCTAGTTGCAAAATTCAGAATTCACCGTAGTGAAGGTGCATGGGGAGTCGGGGGGAAGACAGTTCCTAAGTAGACATCTGGGGCCTGGATAAAGGATTGTCATGTTAAAAGAGAGGAAAACAGGTATTTCCATTTTTATCTTAATTCCTTTTCTGTATCTAAAGCAGAGGAGGGAGAACAGCTGTCTTTCAACTCTTCACAATTCTGTACCCTATCTGCTACAGAGAAATTAAGCCAAAAATAATTACGGTAGTTCCCTTTCCATTAAAACTGTATGAGATAGAGGGTAGACTAATTTAGATTTTTTCTAATTATAAAATAAATATGTTTATGGAGACTACTTTGGAAATTTCAGAAAAGTATAACAAAGAGAAAGTTTGCCAGTAATTTTAAGAGACAACCATTGTAAACCTAGTTTACTCCCTTCCAGATTTTTATCATCATCATAATGAAATATTTCAAACATCAAGAAAATATGATATCATCAAGAATGATATAATAAACTCCCATGAATCCACCAGCCGTCTTTAACAAATTTCAACAATTTGCCATTTTTTTAAAAGAAATAAAACACCTACAGTAGAAGAAACTTCTTTAATGACACTCACTCATCTAAATTGATATGCATCTTTCCTATCTTGTTTTGATTGTATACCTACAACAATAGTTCATGTATATTTAAATGTGTATAAATTTACACACTTTCATTTTGCAGCTTGCCCTGTTTATTCAACAATCTTTTCAAGATTCATTCATATTTATATATATAAATCAAGTTCATTCATTTAGACTGTTGGTAATATTAAATTTTATTATTATCATTTATTCATTCTCTTACTGTTGGTTTTTTAGGCTGTTTCCAATGTTTTGTAATTCAGACAATGCTGTCCTAAGCATCCTTTTGTGCAGGTGTCAGAGTTTCTGTAAGGTATGTTCTAGAGATGAAATTGTTATGTCTCAGGGCATGAGCATCTTCAAGGCACCAGCTATTGCCAATTTGCTCTTTCAGGTCACCAGCAGCATATGAGAGTTCCCATTTTCTCTCACCCTCTTGACAACCCTTGGTATTTTAAGACTTTTAAACTTCTTTCAATATCTGTTGCAGAGTATCTCATTTTTATTTTAATTTACCTAATTCCTAGTGAAGAGGAACATCTTTTCATTACGTTTATTCTTTGGATTTCTTTTTCTGCAATTGCCTATTCACAGCCTTTGACCATTTTCACTTTAGATGTTTATCTTACTTTTAATGAGTTCTTTATAAATCCTGAATATTAAACTCTTTAAAATGTTGCAGATATCTTTCCCAGTCTTTTGCTTGTCATTCCATTTTTTATGTGTGTCATTTGTAGTATATTTAGTATTTTATGCATGTGTTTACATAATTACACTATACACAATTTTGCATCCTGATTTTTAAATTTAATATTAAACTGTAAACACTTTTTTACATAACGTTAATGACTACATGACACTATGGAGTCCATAGAACTATACTTTGTTTACGCATCCTTTTTTATTGAACATCTATGCTGTGCCACTTTTGTGGTTTTATTGTTGTTGGTGTTTGCTTATTGCTTTTTTTATGAATAATTCCTTGTTGAACATCTTTGTGCTTGAAGTTTTATATGATATTCATAATTTTCTTTTCCTACAAGTTGAATTTTTGTATCAAAGGATATCAGTACCCTTTGCCAAATTGCTTTTTGAAAGATTATATCAATACATCTTTACTTTTATGTCAGAAGAAGCAAGTCTGCCACAATAATTCCCAAATCTCTGCAGTAACACAGCAAAAGTTTATTTTCCACTTGTTATTTGTTTCAACACTAGTTGTCACAAGAGTGTCTCTGTTCATTCATATCACTAAGGGAATTCAGGGAATTATACACTGGCTCTTAAAACTTTCTTCTGGAAGTGATTAATGTCACTTCGGCTCACATTTCCTCGGCCACAGCAAATTATGTAAATATGTCCAACTTCAAATGGGTCAGGGAAGCGTAGTCCTACCATATACTCAAAAGGAAAATCAGGACCATTGCAAACAGCCTAAGCTTCCAATGACAGAGAGAAGAGGAGCTCCAGATGCACAATTTCTGACTTTCCAACAAATTTTAAAGCTGAAGAAAGAAGTCATAGTGGGTGAATGGAGTGCTTTCCCTAAGCCAAAGACAGTAGCTCTAAATCTCAACAAAAGTATAAAAAGGAATGTTTGTTTTTGGTGTCTGCTTCCCTTTGTTAACCTTCGACTTTGAAAAAATTATAGACACACAGGAAATTGCAAAAATTGTGCATAGTGTTCCATACATCCTTCACCCAATTTCCCCTAATGATGACATCTCATATAACTGGTACAATATCAAAACCAGGACATTGAAATTGGTACAATGTTAACTAGACTACACAACTTATTCAGTTTGCACAATTTTACATGCATTTATTTATGTGTTTATGTATGTGTGTATGCATATGGTTCTATTCAATTTTTTGTTAGTGTTGAGCAATGTACCCATCCATTTATACTTATTTTTATTTTTTTAAGTTCTATACGATTTTAACTCATGCATAGATTCATGTAACTACCAAGACAATCAACATACAAAACTGTTCAATCACCACAGAACAACTCTCTCATGCTACCTCTTTTTTTTTTTTTTTGAGACGGAGTTTCACCCTTGTCGCCTAGGCTGGAGTGTAGTGGCGCAATCTCAGCTCAGTGCAACCTCCACCTCCAGGGTTCAAGCGATTATCCTGCCTCAGCCTCTCGAGTAGCTGGAATTACAGGTGCCCACCATGATGCCCAGCTAATTTTTTGTATTTTTTTTTTTTTAGTAGAGATGGGGTTTCACTATGTTGACCAGCCTGGTCTTGAACACCTGACCTTGTGATCAGCCCGCCTCGGCCTCCCAAAGTGGTAGGATTACAGGTGTGAGCCACCACACCTGGCCGCTACCTCTTTAGAATTGGTCCCTGAATGCTGCCCCGTTCCTGTCCTTTGGAATGACTAATCTGGCCTCTATCTCTGTAGTTTTATATATGTCAAGAGTATTATGTAAATATTTAACCTCTTGAAATGGACTTTTTTCACTAAGCACAATGCGCTTGAGGTCCATCCAGGTTGTTGCATGTATCAGTAGTTTGTTTCTTTTTGTTGCTGACTGGCATTCCATGATATGAATGTATCACAGTTTGCTAAATCATTCACTTGTTGAAGGACATTTGGGTTATCTTCAATTTTTGGCTATCACAAATAAAGTTGCTACGAACATCCCTGTATACAAGCTTTTAAGGGGGTTTTATTTCTCTGGGATAAATGCTCAAGAGTGCAATTGCTGAGTCATAAAGTAAGTGCATATTTAGTTTTATAAGAAACAACCAAGCCATTTTCCACAGTGACTGTACCATTGTACATTCCCTCTAGCAAAACATGAGAGATCCCGTTTCTCCATGTCCTTGCCAGAATTTTGTATTTTTACAATATATTTTTAAATTTTAGCTGTTTTAACAGGTATGCAGTGATATCTCATTCCGGTTTTATTTCAAATTTCCCTAGTGGCTAGTGGTCTTGAACATTTTTTAATGTGCTTGTTTGCCTTCTGTATCTACTCTTTAATAAAATGTCTTTCACCCATTTACTAATTTAATTTTTTTGTTTTTATACGATTGAGTTTTGAGAGTGCTTTATATATTCTACATACATAACCTTGATCAGGTATGTGGTTTGCAAAGTTTCTTCCAGTCTGTACTGTGTCTTTACATCTTTTTAACAGGGTTTTTTGCAATGTAAAAGTTTTTGATGAAGTTCAATTTATCAGTATTTTTAATGGATTATGTCTTTGGTGTCATGGCTAAGAACTCCTCACCAAGCCCTAGGTTTCAAATTTTATGGCTTTTCAAACTTTGTTTTTGAATTCAGTCCATTTGCCACACTCCCAACTGCCACCAGTGACTAATCCAGGACCCATTTGCAAAGGGCTTTTTGTATATGTATCAGTCTCAGCTAAACATCAGCTAGTGAAGGTTTAAGGAGTTAATTCTCTTCTTTAGATCCAGTCCCAAAGGAATCTTCTTTAGAACAAAAGTTCAGGCACTGGAGGAGATATTTGGGGTTGGGGAGGGAGATAGTTTTTCCTGATCAGGTCACATATTTGCCAAATGGGACAATCAGAGATGAGACTTGAGTTGGGTATGTATTAGACTTAGCTTTCAGGGCAGTTCTGGCTGAGCCCGGCTGCAAATGTCTATCCAATTTACGGAACGGAACTGCAGAAGTCCTGCTTTGCCCCAGTGTGTGGTAGGGGGAAAAAGGAAGCAAAGTCCACCTCTCCATGTACTTGAGACCTAGGGATTAATTCCTTCTTTCATAGTCTATACGTTTAAGCTCTGACTCAAAAGCCATTTTCTCATAAGCAAAATGCCTCTATTCTCTATAACCAGAGCTCACCATAATATAAAGTCCTTGATAATGCAGGAAGTATCATTTTAGAAAATTCCATAAGGCCAGAAATGAAGGCCATCATCTGACATGTTGTCATTTGACTTTCTCTCATAAATCATTTAGTCCTGAAGGTAACAAGGTAGATACTTCAACCTTGTGCAAATCTTTGATTATTCTAATACCCACCAAAAGAATTAGCTAGCTGTTATAGCTTACATAGCTTTTCAAATCACAAAACCTTTATATTAAGTTGTTTTTTAATTTTTATTTTTTGGGGAGTAATAGTAGGTGTATATATTGATGGAGTACTTACTTGAGATGTTTGGATACAAGCATGAGATGTGAAATAAGTACATCGTGGAGAATGGTTTATCCGTCCCCTCAAGCATTTATCTTTTGAGTTGCAAACAATCCAATTACACTCTTGAAGTTATTTTAAAAGGTACAATTGAGTTATTATTGACCATAATCACCCTGTTGTGCTATCAAACAGTAGGTCTTATTCATTTTTTCTAACCATTTTTTGTACCCATCAAGTCCTAAAACTTTTAAATGCATCAAAACGTATTTAGTTCCTCATGGAACTAGGTGAAAAATGCCCAATTAATCATTCATTAAAATTGGGTGGCTCTCTCCGGTCCGTGCCTCCAAAATGACAAAGAAAAGAAGGAACAACGGTCGTGCCAAAAAGGGCCTCGGCCACATGCAGTCTATTCGCTGCATTAACTGTGCCTGATGCGTGCCCAAGGACAAGGCCATTAAGAAATTCGTCATTCAAAACATAGCGGAGGCCGCAGCAGTCAGGGACATTTCTGAAGCGAGCGTCTTCGATGCCTATGTGCTTCCCAAGCTGTATGTGAAGCTACATTACTGTGTGAGTTGTGCAATTCACAGCAAAGTAGTCAGGAATCGATCTCGTGAAGCCCGCAAGGACCGAACACCCCCACCCCAATTTAGACCTGCGGGTGCTGCCCCACATCCCCCACCAAAGCCCATGTAAGGAGCTGAGTTCTTAAAGACTGAAGACAGACTATTCTCTGGAGAAAAATAAAATGGAAATTGTACTTAAAAAAAAAATTGGGTGTTACCAAAATAAAAAATAAAATCCTCTAACCCAGAAATCAAGAACTGAAATCATAATCAAAATGTGTAGTCTTAGTAGGTTTGTATATATGAGGCAAAACATATGCATGCGATACCTCATTTCTCGAAAAAAAAAAATGGTTCATTTGATAATTTAAATCTCCCTTCAAACAAATTTTATAATAGCTCAATCTTCTTTGATGTTTTCTAAAATAACTTTGTCATTTTTTTCCTAGACTAAGGTATCTGAAAAAAATATATAAAAGATAGTAGGAAGTGACCCAACACAGAACATATTTTCTGACATTATTTCTGTCAAGAATTGATTGGAAGAGAAAGCATGCCTGGAGGCAGAGGGATGGATTCAATGATTTCTTGAAGTCCTTGGCAACTGAGTATGCCTAGGATTGTAATTTTGATTATGTTTATTTATTAACATTTATACTGGGCCATTTTAGTTGATTAGCACAATGCAATTACTAAAAAATATGCAGCTAAAAGTTCTGGGAAATCTCTATATTGCTAGGAAAGGCTAGTATGATATCATTTCAGATTTTCAATAATTTAATTAAAATAAACAAGCGTATTACCTCCATGTTACAGTAGTTTCTTAGCATAGTTTACAATATGATAAAGAACCCAGACTAATTGCTTAAAGTAGGAGTAATGAGAGTTAGTAATCTCAAGTTCTTTGCTAATTACTTGCTGGACCCTTCTCTATTAATAAAACAAGAAGGCTATACTCTCTTCAAGTGAAGAAGCCCTAGGTGATCTGAATATGGTTGCAGTTATTCTCTGCTCTCTTCTTGTCCCTGATGGGTTCAGTCTTGTGGCTACAGCCTTCCTCCAGCCAGGACCAGACTTCAGTGGAGGCTGAGAGGGCAGTGGGGCTGCCCATCCATGAAGTGGACCACAACAGGGGACCCTCAGCCAGACAAAAGACTTTCTGTGTTATTGAAATGCTACCATTAGAGACTGATTCTTTGGAGGAAGATTTAAGCCTTGTTAAAATGTAAATTACTCAAAAACTTTGAACCTGTTAATTGTTATCAGCTACAAATGAATGAATACAGATTAATTTTCCACATCATTTCTTCAGAGCAGTGGTTCTAAACGTATGGTCTGGGGACCCCTGGAAGTCCCCAACATTCATTTGGGGGTCTATGAGGTTAAAACTGTTCTCACAATAATACTAATACATTTCTTACCTTGTTCATGCTCTTTCTCTTGAGGGTACAGTGAAATTTTCTAAAGGTTACATGATGTGATATGGTGGCAATTTGAATACAGAAGCAGATATGAGAATCCAACTGTCTTCTATGAAGCCAGATATTTTTAAAAATTGCAAAAATGTAAAGCAGTGTTGGTCTTTTAATAACTTTTTGTTTTGGAAAATATTATTTTCATCAAAAGTATATTATTTGTGTTAATGTTTAATTTACTTTTGTTATTTTTAAAGTCCTAAGTATTTTAAATTTTTTTCAGATTTAATTTCTAATATGGCAAATATTAGTGGATTTAACACACATAAGCAAAAACTCTTAGGGGTCTTCAATAATTTTTAAGAGTGTAAAGGAATCTTGGGACAATCAATGTCTGTTGTGTAGAATGTTGGAGTGGGGTGGGACCTTAGAAAGTGTTAGGTCCTTTCCCCTCATTTATAGGTTGAAAATTGATCCCCAAAGAGAGAGGGTGACTTACCTGATGTGCTGGTTACCTACTTCTGTGCTATAAACCACCCCAAAACTTAGTGGCTGAAAATATTTATTTTGCTCTCAAAACTGAAATTTGGACTGAGCTTGAAGGGGGTGACATCTCTGCTTCACATTATATCTGTAGCTTCAGCTGGGATGATTCAAACATCTGACAGCTGGAACAACTGGGGCTTGCCAGGCATCTCTCTCTCTCTCTCTCTGCCCTAGTGGATACTGGGGCTTCCTCAAAGAGTGAACATTCCAAAACACTGGAGTGAAAACAAGTCTTCCTATGATCTAGCTTTGGAAGCCATAAGGTTTCCACTACATTCTATTGGTCAAGCAAGTCACTGAGACCAGGCCAAATTCTAGGAAAGAGAAGTTAGATTCCATCTCTCAGTGGGAGAAACATCAAAAAATGTGTGGCCATCTTAAATCTACCACACCCGAGGTGCTGGAATTAGCATCAGAAGAACTGAAATTAAAATCCAGCTCTCCTGATTCTTAGTGCATATGACAACTTCGACAGTGGTGCATAAGAGGAGGATGAAAAGAAAGAACCAAAGCATGGGGCATTGTGTGAATGGGGAGCTTTTCAGGGTGGGCCCTAAGACCCAAGTGAGTAGCGTGAGCATCTGCGAGCCTGAAAAAGAGGCTGCTAAGAGGAGGACAGGATCATGGACTCTCTGATACAGAAGAGACCTTAATTCTTGCTTAATGTGCTTGGCTCTTTTCCTCAACCTGCCTACTAGTCGTCTCTGTCTTGACGATGGCAGGTTTGATCTGTGGAGCGGCCTGCCCCATCTCCAGGAGGCTCTATTAGAAAATTCTATAGAGCAGAAATCTGTTTCCTGCTGGCTGGCTTCTACCCAATGATTTCCTAGTTGTACCTTTATATTGCCTTAGGGTGATATTGCAAAAGGCTTTGATTTCCTTTTTACATGGCAGCTTGATAGCTATTGCAGCTTTATAGTCCCTGTTTGACTCTTTAATGTAGCTTTAAAAATTCCCCTACATGTCAGACCACTCTCCTCTAAACTACCCTAGTTTGTCAACTGCTGTTTCAAAGTATTCTTCAAGAGGGATCAGAGCAGTGCACTGTTGATCAACATCCCCATCGTGTTCTGTGCACTTCTTTTACTTTAACTTTTATTTTAAGTTCAGGGGTATATGTGCAGGTTTGTTATATAGGTAACCCATGTCCTGAGGGTTTGTTGTACAGATTATTTTGTTACCCAGGTATTAAGGGTAATACTCAGTAGTTATTTTTCCTGATCCTCTCCCTCCTCTCACTCTTCACTCTCCAGTAGGTCACAGTGTCTGTTGTTGCCCTTTGTGTGTCCATAAGTTCTCATTATTTATCTCTCACTTGTAAGTGAGAACATGCAGTATTTGGTTTTCTATTCCTGCGTTATTTTGGGTAGGATAATGGCTTTGAGGAATCCATGTCCCTGCAAAGGACATGATCTCATCCTTTTTTATAGCTGAATAGTATTCCATAGTGTACATGTACCACATTTTCTTTATCCAGTCTACAATCGATGGGCATTTAGGTTGATTCCATGTCTTTGCTATTGTGAAAGGTGCTGCAATGAACATATGTGTGCATGTGTCTTTATGATAGCATAATTTATATTCCTTTGGGTATACACCATGTAATGGGATTGCTGGGTTGAATGGTAGTTCTGATTCCAGGTCTTTGAGGAATCATCACACGGCTTTCCACAATGCTTGAACTAATTTACACTCCCACCAATAGTGTAAAAGTGTTCATGGTTCTAATGTGCATAGAGAATTATACAGATCGAAACTCCTTTTCATGTATACTTTACCAACTATGCTTCTAGTATTTTTGTGTGTGTCTGTGAGTGCTTGTTTGTTTGCTTAGTTTTTTACTCAGCTATGGAAATTTATATTCATCCCTAGAAATTTTCTCAAGAGGTCCAACTTGCCAATATCTTTTTGAATCCAGACTTTATCACTAAAACTATTCATTGTCCCACTTAGTTTCATATAATCTGCAGATTCGTTAAGTATTTGTTCCATATTTTAATCTAAATCATTGATTAAGATGTTGTACTAGACAGAACCCTGTGCCACTCCACTAGAGACCATCTTCTATGCTAACATCAATTTACTAATCAGCATTCTTTGGGTTCATTTATTCACCTAACTTTTGTTAATTCATCTAATGGTACTATTGTTTAGTCCATATTTCTCCATCTTGTCCACAATGATATCATGATAGGCCTGGACAAATGCTTTGCTAAAGTCCAGATACATTATGTCTCCTGCATTCAGCTGCTCTCGAAATTCACTAATCCTGTCAAAGAAAATGAAGCAAATCTGACTCTTCCTCAAACACACCATGCACTTTGATGATTCTGAGACTGTGCTCATATTCTTTTCTCTGCCCAGAATCTTTTTCCATTCCACCTGTCTACTCGACTATTTCTGTTGCTCAGATGTCACCTCCTCAGTGAAGCTTTAGTCCTTGACTCCAGACATAATTATTTCATGCCTGGTTCATTTCCCCAAAGCTCTTTATACATAGCATCATGTCCCAGCTGTTTGTTTATGCTTATTCTCCTCTCCCTCACTAAGAATGAGCCATGTATTATTTAATAGATGTTTGATGACTTTAATTCAACTAGATCCTGGTGCCTACTAACAGTCGCTTCCTTTCGAAAATACTCATAAATCACTCATTCCCAAATCCAATCTAGCAAGCACAGTGTGCTCCCTAAGTACCAGTTCCCTAGAAAAGGAACCAGGGCTTCTTGGCAAAATGACTGATGCCAGGTCCAGGCATGAAGTGTAAAAGATGAGCCTAGAACATCTTGGCATGCCAGTCCGTGAGGAACCTATCAAAAGCAAGGAAGCTATCAAAGATAAAGAAACTATTGAAGATGATTAGGGGTTATCAAATACTGAGAAGTCAAACTGAAGAGGTTTCCATTGTCAAAGCTTGGATAATTTGATTAATAATTAGAATAATTACTGCAATGAAAGAAAATACATAAAATATGTCTAAATGCATGAGTTCATAATAATGGTAAATAAAAGGTAAGAAGTCAACATTTATCCTGCCTTTTCATATCTTACCATACTAACCATACTTTAGGGACCCAATAATTGAAAAAGGAACTATTTTCTTTATAGAAGCATTCTAACTAATAAATTAACAAAGAGTGATATAATTAGAATATCACCATTTTACACCCACTAAATGAATGAAGTAATGCAGTCTAAGCCATGATGATCCATGGCTCCTAAAATCCTTAGGTAAAAAGCTGATGAGGAACTTTACAATGGATGGTTCCAGCTGACAACACCTAAACCCCACAGATCAGACCTTACATCCTAAAAGGAGAGACAACTAGCCTCCTGGTATGGTGCAGGAGGAAGTACACAGCACCACCTACGTGGTATCCTTGCTAAAAACCTGCACATGGCGCTATCAGGACTGTAGATTCAACTAGCAGTTTACAGCAATAATAGGATTTAGAGTGAAACAACTCCATGGGGAGGCGACTGTGGGAAATCCTAAGTGCATATGACCTGCTTTCTTCCTTCCTTTCTCTCTCATTCTTTTCTCTTTTCTCTCTCTTTCTTTCTCTTCCCCCCTTCCTTTCTTCCTTCCTTCCTTCCTTCCTTCCTTCCTTCCTTCCTTCCTTCCTTCCTTCTTTCCTTCCTCCCTCCCTTCCTTCCTTCGTTTCTTCCTTCTTTTTTTTTTGACAGAGTCTTGCTCTGTCACCCAGTCTGGAGTCCAGTGGTACAATCTCAGCTCACTGCAAACTCCGCTTCCTGGGTTCAAGTGATTCTCCTGCCTCAGCCTCCAGAGTAGCTGGGATTACAGGTGTGCGCCACCATGCCCAGCTAATTTTTGTATTTTTACTAGAGATGGGGATTTCTCCCTGTTGGCCAAGCTGGTCTCGAACTCCTGATCTCAGGTGATTCCGCCCACCTCAGCCTCCGAAAGTGCTGGGATTACAGGCGTGAACCATCACAGTGCCTGGCCTGACCTGCTTCTTCTAAATAAATTGCAAGGAGGAAAAAAAAGGGGGCGGGAGAGGAACCTATAGATGAAAAAAAGACTTAAGAGCCACAAAAATCAAATGCAAGCGTGGACCAGGCTTGGATTCTGATTCAAGTAAACCAACTAAAACAAATGTTTGTGAGATTATCAGGGGAATCTGAACATCAGATATTTGAGGATATTAAGAAATTATTATTAATCCTGTTGGTATCATAATAGTACTGGGATTGTGTATTTTAAGAAAAAAGTCCTTATCTTTTAGAGATAATACTGAAATATTAAATATAATTTCAGAGGAAATGATATGATATCTTAGATTTGCCTCAAAACTACCTAGTAGGGAGGCAGTGGAGGTTGGGATGAGGGGTGGAACAAGGACAGTTATGAATCAATTATTGTTCTATCTGAGTAAGAGGTTCTTGCTTCCTTATATTGTTCTCTCTTCTTTGAACATGTAAAATGTCCCATAATTATCTTTTAATCCAATCTAAAATTTTACCTAAAATTGTTATTGAACTTACAGACCTGTTTCAGAACACACTTTCCCTTTCTGAAAATTTAAGCATTCGCCAGAAGAGCAGTTTTTTCATTCCTGCCTGATTCTCCATGATACCACACAAATCACAGTCATGTGGCCATCACAATGACCAGTTCTCTTGGTCCTCCAGGACAGGGTTCTTGCAGAACTCATTAGAGTAGTTGGACCCTTCCCAATCACTCTGTGCACATAGGGATCTGGTCTCTGTCACCAGTGTTCACACTAGTCATTTCCATTCTGAATCACATTCTCCTTGACAGAAAGGACAAGATTAAAATAAGAGTTTTGGGCCGGGCATAGTGGCTCACTCCACCTGTAATCCCAACACTTTGGGAGACTAAGGTAGGAAGATTCCTTGAGGCCAGGAGTTTGAGACGAGCCTGGGCATCATAGCGAGACTCTGCCTCTACAAAAAATTATACAAATTTTATACAAAAATTATAAAAATAGCCAGGCATGGTGGCATGCACCTGTAGTCTCGGCTACTTGGGAGGCTGAGGTGGGAAGATCGCTTGAGCCCAGAAGACGAAGGCTGCAGTGAGCCGTAATCATGCCACTGACAAAAAAAAAAAAAATTTAAATAAGAGTTTTATTCAATTTTCTTTGTCATTTATCAACATTGAAAAAAATACAATTCCTTTTATCATCTGGCTCTAAACATACACAAAAGGATCCTTTGTCATTATTAGATTTTTATTTTTTAAATAAAGCTGGACTGGGCCGGGCGTGGTGGCTCACACTTGCAATCCCAGCACTTTGGGAGGCTGAGGTGGGTGGATCATCTGAGGTCAGGAGTTCAAGACCAGCCTGACCCAACATGGTGAAACCCTGTCTCTACTAAAAATACAAAAATTAGCTGGGTGTGGTGGTGTACTCCTGTAATCTCGGCCACTCAGGAGGCTGAGGCAGGAGAATCGCTTGAACCCAGGAGGCGGAGGTTGCAGTGAGCCAAGATTGAGCCATTGCACTCCAGCCTGGGTGACAAGAGGAAAACTCCATCTCAAATAAATAAATAAATATATAAAAAAGCTGGACTGGGCATTTTTCTCTATTTTTCTAGATCTCTGTTATTCTTAAAAATTACCTATTCCTGCTTTCCGTCTTTGTCATAGCATCACTAATTTCTTTTGGCATCCTCTCCCCTTTCTTCAGAATTCTTGCTCTTTTACAATAGCACAGTGGAAAGAGAATGGGCTAAGCTTTTTTGATGGAACTATACAATGTTGGTGAGTATTGGAATGCGGACAGTGTCATATTCTGCTCTACAAGTATAAACTGGTATCACTTTCCTGGAAGGCAATTTTACAACTCCAAAGCCTTTTTAGGTGTACTTTGTGACCAAGGAATTCCATTTTTAGGAATTAATCCTTGAGCTTCAAATCACTAACAAGTAAAAAAAAAAATTGATCCTAAGCATATGGATGTGCACAGAGATTTAGCTAAAAGAATGTCCAAGACAGCATTTTAAATATATTTAAAAAATTAGAAGCAACTTAAATACCAAAAAAAAAAAATACCCAGGGTTGCCTAAATAAACTATGGTTTATCTTGCAGTGGAATGTCATCTAGCCAAAAAGATGACATGTCAGGATATTTTATGATATGGGGAGATGTTTATAACATATAATTTAAGGGAGAAATGTTGATGTTTTTAAATTTAAAAAAATTAAAATTTTTCTAAAAGTGAGAAACATGAACAAAACAGTTCATAGAGAATGTTTCTCATTTTTTAAAAAAATGTATGCACGGAAAAAAGACTGAAAAATTATATGAGAAAATTAAATTAACTCTCTTATTTTATTCTCCTTTCCTCACACATGCTATAACAATTTCCATAATGGATATTTATTATTTTAAAATAAAAAAAGGAAGTAATCAATGAAATAGGAAGAGAGTACACATGGCCAGCTTGGGACCACATCACAGTTTTCTCCCTTTGTCGGGTGTAGCCTGTTCTGGCCTGACCACCTCTCATCAGCAACCATTGACCTCCCCTTGGAGGGGCTTTGCTGCCCCATCTCCATGTGCAGAGACCAGGGGGCAACAGCAGTGACTCTTAGGGGGTTTTCAGCAGGTAGGAGGAAGATCGCTGCCCAATAGCTGCTAAAAAAGAAATTTGCCCCAAGAATGTGGGCCTGGCCAAGGCAAGGCCAAGAAGTCCAATCTGTCCTCAGCTCTGTCTCTGCAAGGGCACAGTCTGGCCCCACCCTGGGGTTGTTTAAGAGCTTGGCGGCTCACCTCTCAGCAGTTAACACTGTTCATTCAAGAGGTTTCCCTGGGGTTTGGGTTAAAGCCATTGGCCTCTGCTCTGCAGTCTCTTGTGTGACTCACTGTGCTGTTTTGTTCATTGTTATGTTCTACTTCCTTCCTAGCAGCCTCTCTGGCTCTTCTTAGAAATCTCTTTTCCTCCTTCTCTTCCTCAAGCCCAATTTCAATGATAAAGATTTATGAATAAGCAAGGGAGTTGGCAGTGTTTGTGATTAGAACCCTTAGCCTTAGAGTTCTCTAGACCGCAGTTTAACTTACCAGAGTAAACAAATCAGAGGGAGAAACAGAGAGGGGAGGCAGAGGGAGAGGGAGAGGGAGACGGAGAGGGAGAGGGAGCGAGAGAGGGAAAGAGAAAAAGAGAGAGAGAGAGGAAAAGAAGTGTGTGTTTTAAAAGAAAAGAAATATTATCCATTGTATCTAACAGGGGAAATACTACAAATATGCATCACTGTGAGCATTTTATTGTCTTCTGGCTCCTAAGGTCTAGGACATGTGGTGCCTGTCCCTGAGTACTGGATTGCATTTGTCCTAAATTCTGAATCAGCTGAAATACACATTAAAATGCATGATGCTGCAGCACCTTACTGGCAAACCCCACAAACCTCCTAAAGAAAACAAAATGAGACAAACAAACAGCAGCACCAGTAGGGTCTTTTGAAAGCCCAGAAAAAGAAATATTTTTAAAGTTTTTGAATTCTCACTCATTTTTATATGTATTTCAAGGCTGAGTCGTTTAAGACAGTGAATGATTCCAGTGTTGCCGACATGCCTTTCAGTTAGCTCCCTCACTGTGCTGATGAAGAATGCAAGAACGTGTTAGTGGAATTAATTCTGGATACGATGGAGGCAACATAGAGCCCTTGAGTACCAGGACCAAGGCAGCTTTCTTGTGGGTGGACGAAATGGGCATCTTTGTGGTGTGACAGGAACAACATAGGAAAGCGCTGTCTAAAATAGCTGCCCCCACTTCTAAAATACCTGCTGTGTCACCATCAGTACTTTCTTCCTCTGTGATACTGGGCTCTCGGTATCTTCACTTGAAAATACACCTGGTGGGGATAACACACAAAATCCTAAGACCATCATGGAAAGGATGGAGGAACAGAAGACAATCATTCTTCTCTCTCTTGTTCTTCATGGAGCCCTCTTTATGAAGCTCAAAATACTGCTTTGATTTCCCACTATACACACTGTCCCTTATGTCCTTTCTTTCACTAAGAATATATGTAGAGAAGGTTCCCAGACAACCCCCTCTCCACCAAATCAATGAATAGAATGTTAGGACTGAAAAGAATTTCACAAAATTTTTATTCTGATCCCTGAAGCAATTAGGGTCTTTCCCCAGCTTGAGCAGTGGCAGGTCCAATGGCCAGTCCATCCAGTGTGAGTTCTAGACCCTGCAAGGTCAGCACCCAAACTTTCTTGTGGTGTCCCCACTTTCAAGACCAGCGGCTCCCCTTCCTCTCAGACGCCTGCGGTTCTTGGGTTTGCTTCATCTCAAAAATTAGATTTCAAGACACTATCTAAACCACTTCTACTCTAAAGTACAGATTTCTAGCACATAGTAGGTAATTAATAAATATGGGTTGAATGAGTGAATGAATGAATGGATAATATCATCAAGTGCTGCCAAACCCAGAGAAATATGTTATTGAGGATCACTAAACCCAAGTTACTGAAGTGAAGGTCTTGCCAGAAAATGTGAGAGAGGGTTTTTGCTTTGAGGTATCTTCCTGGGTCCCCTGAAATCCCAGCACTGTGCAGGACTGTAGATTCTACCTGTGGTAAGACTCTACTTCTCTAACATCTCTTGCACCCCTTTACTTCTCTTTATCCTATACTGCTATTCTCTGGCTGAAAAATCTATTATTCCTTGACTAGCATTGTGCCACAGCCTTCTAATTTATCTCTTGGCTTCCCTTTTCCATCATGCCCTCCTCCCCAAATCACATGACCTTGCATCCATAATCCTGTAGGGTCTGATTCCAGACCTATTGCTCTTATCTTGTATTTCATCACACACCTCTTGGTGTGTTCCAGCCCCTATCAATTCTGCTCTAACCAAAAGCTAAACTGAACTACTTAGAAATTCTCAAACACTCTATGCTGTCTCTGGTTTTGGAGTCTTTGACTGCCGCTAACATACTGGGAAACTTCTTTTCCACTTCATCACCATTTGCTCACTGCCACTCACTGCTTAGTACCCAGTATAGATGTCACCTCTTCCAGAAGCCTTCCCTGAGACTCTAAGGAAATATATGTCCATTGTGTGTTGGCTGAGATCTTTACTTCATGGTGTCCTCACTCTGGAACTCAGGCTAACAAAGCAGCCACCATCTGGAGCATAGAAGAGAGCAAAAGAGGGAGGGTGGAGACTTGGATGCTAGCTCTCAAAGCCTCCACCTGGAAGTCACACTTTAACACTTCCATTCAATTTTCATTGCTCAAAGTAAGTCACATGGCCATATCTAACTTCTAGGGGGCAGGGAAGTGAAATCACACTATATGCCTAGAAGTGAAGAGAAACAGAAACGTTTGTAAAACAACCCTATGATTTACATATTCAAGTAAGTAGAGGCCTGGAAAACCCCCAGTGGATCTGACAACCTTACTGAAAAATATTTAATTTGCATGAGGGTAGTGGAAGCCATATTACAAGAAGCTATGGAGTGATTGAGAAGTAAAGAAATAATGATAGAGAGAAGAGATAGCTCCTTCAAGATGTTTGACTGTAAAGGGCAGATGAGAGGTAAGTGGTGGTGGTGGGTTGTGGCCAAGGAAGGATAATGAGTTGGTTGGTAATTTGTATGAGTGTGGCTTGAGCATGTTTAGAAAACAACAGGATATGTCCAGAGGCAAAAAAAAAAAAAAAAAAAAAAAAAACAAAGATATAAGATGCCAGAGATGTTTCCAGACGGGCAGGATGGTTGCAGAGTTGATCGATTTTAGATGAAAAAGAGTGAGGAATTCTTGTCCAGTGGCTTCTCTTATCATAGTGAAATTCATTTATATAAAGCTGTCATAATGTGTTCCACTTAGAGAAATTTAGGAAATCATTATAAGAAAGAGAGAGAGAGAGAGAGATGCTCCTTTGTAACACTTGTGATTTCCTAGAACAATGGTCAGGAGGATGTTAGCATATCTCACCTCCACCCCACCCCCACCCTTGTGCCACAATTGAGCCCAATTTTAGGCACCATGGCAGTTTTAATTTCCAAATGCAATGTCCTAAGCACGTGTATGAGCCTGATGAAAAGTGGTTCATCTATAGTAGTTGGAAGTAGGAGTTTGAATATAGCTGTTAAATGAAAATCTGTTTCTGCCCAAACTTACCCAAAAATATACTGAGATATTATTAACTCTGAAGGCTTTGCCCTTACTTTCTTCTTGTCTTCAACCTGAAAATGATTTCTCAGCCCATACTATACTCACACAGCTCAGGTCATTGCTTGGCTAAGAAAGATAATCTTGTCTGACCATTTTCTTTGGAGTGTAAGAAGATGCCTTCAAGATCTTAGGACATTGATACCTTAGGATGCTGCTCCTCCAGTTATTTTGGGAGCTGCTGGCTCAAAAAAATCATAATCCTTTCTGCAAGTTCTCTTCTGCACCCTGCAAGATTGGTCAGGGCCCATGATTACTTTTTTCCCTCCTTCTTCAAATAGGTTTTTTTTTTTTTTCCTGGATTTAGACAGAGAGGGCTTCCTGGCTAATTTAATTTTGGTTCCCCTTTGTTACAAGCAGATGTCACTTTTACATCTGTGTCACTTTTACATCAGATGCCCCATGTCTCTCCCCCACCAGCCCAGCAGATGTTACTACTATTAGCCAAACTCCAGCAAAAAGGTAACAGGCAGCCCCTTCTGCTAATTATAGCATTGTGGGAGTGAAGAGAAGGGGAGGGGAGGAGTGGAGTGGGGCTTTGAAATGTCCTTAAAAGTTCTTAAAAGAATGGATTTTGGAGATCTGTACACCATCACCTATATAACGCATACACATGGAGTACCTTCAAAGTTAACCCAGATACAGAAACATCATCTATGAGTTAGCCATAAAAGTTCAACCCAAACCCACACAGCTAACCCAGGGCAAATGCCTTTCAAAGTGTGATCACCCTGAACATACTAACATTACATACAAGATAAAGCACCATATTAATTATGCATAAATACTGTATATAATATTATAAGACAAAACATAATTAACCTATCTAATACAAATATACCTTCCAGTAAATTCCTAAAAAATAAAATTTTCTGCCTGGTTGCTTTCTTTTCTCCCATTTGGTATCCTAGAGCCTGCTTTTTGATTTAGCCTACCCTCTTCCACATGTATTATAAACATGCAATATGAAAAATGCTGTGTCTATGCACCATCTAAATCTCAAAGTCAAGTGTTTAATATACAATTCAAGGAGACTTACCAACATCATCATCATTGCCATCATCATAATACTGGTGGCTAACAGTCACTGGATTCTTTCCATGTGCCAAGCACTGTGTTAATTGCTTTGTATACGCTATTGTCAATCAGTTAATAATTGTTAGTCTCACAGTGCCAGGAGGTTAGTTACCAGAACCTCAAAGAGTTTCTATTATGAAACGTGTATCATGGTTGCTAGGCAAATGGAAAATGTGGTGGAAATTCTAAAATGCTAGGAAAATGTAGTGGGTCATCAGATGTGGGGCTGCTGTGACTGGTATGCTTTCTGTTCTGGAGAAATGGTGTCCCAGTAAATTCTGTCTAGGTTATTTTCTAAGTGCAGGTGAGTGGGAAAGACTACTGTCTGCAGAAATCTTTTTGGAGAAACCCAAGGACAAATCTTGTCTATTCATTCTCAGTTGAGAGAAATGTTGGTTCTGAGTTGAGTATGCCAGACAGTGGGCTAGCTGTGCTGGGATAATTTGGATGCAGCATCAAATAAAGCAATCAAAAAGAAAATTCCTCTGAAACTCTCACTGGTATTTAATATTTTATTCATTCCCATGTTATTGTGCTTCGCCTGCGGTAAAACAGCCTCAAAACAGCCTCCTAGGAGTGAGGCATTAGGAGGCTGACAAGCATTTTCCCATGAATCGCTACTACAATACAATGGCATTTTGTTTGCTGTTTTGTTTCCTTGTCTTCTAACATTCTTTCTGACTTTCAAGGAAAAAAAAAGAAGAAAAAGAAACCCTCCTATGAATGGTGAAGAAAAGGAAAGAAAAGTTTCTTTTAAACTTTCAACCTTTTTCAGTTGGTATTGAGTAGCATGTAAACATTTTTTTTCCTGATAGTATATATGCTGGTAATCTCTTCCTTTTTGGTGCTTTAAATGGCCTTTTCCCCTCCTTTTATCACATAACATTGCTTTTCCATTATTGATTCAGAAAATCGGCAGGGGGAAAAAGTCAACCGTGTACGCATACTAAGAAAGGGAAGGCAGAGGCAGATGGATCCAACTCATCCATCTATCCATGTGGTCATTTATCTATCAATCCATCCTGTTACCCACCCGCCTCTATTAAAATAAATAGCAGGCACTGTACACATTGCTGGTTGGCTGAAGTTGTGATCTGGACAAAAGGTCTGTTTGGGGAAAGGATGCTGAAGCTTAATTCTATTTGTGCCGGTTGAAAATCAGGAGGGGTTTTTCTACACTTCACTTTTATTAGATTATTTCTTATAGATGGTTTCTTTTTTCCTCCCAGACGCGTGGTGGAGGCTGCTGAAGCAGTTGGTCTATAGTTGGAATAATTAAATTAACCATTTAGTACAACTTTTAGGGGAGAGCTCGCGTGTAGAAAGCACAACTGGAACAAAACAGGGCGCTGGGGCTGGGGCTCTGGCCTGGCCCAGCCCCTCACGCCTTTCATCTCCAAGCAGAAGCAGGACCCCGGGCCACAAAAGACGGGCAGAGGGACGATAGGCCAGGGATGGTGGGGGAGGGATGGTGACACTGAACAAAATAAACCTACAAGGTCTGCAAAGGGGAAAATGAAGTCAAGCGCATTTGCTCATCCGACCGTGTGGGCCCGGCGCTGAAAGGTCTCCTGGTACAAAGGCGAGAAGGCTCACGGCACCCCGACCCGGGGCGGCCGGCAGCAGGGGGCGCCCAGAGAGGGCTGGCGAGAGGGTCCGGAACCGCGGGGCGGGAAGGAACCCCAGGACCAGGAGGGACCGAGCCCCGGGCTTGCCCCTTGACCGCCCCCGGGTACCCTCCCCGGCCAAGCACTTCCCTTGCCAGCGCCCCTCGGCTGAGACCTCGCCCAGATCCCTCAGCTTCTCCCTTTGACACCCTCTGACGCCCCGTCAGCATCCAGGTCCCGAGTGGCCCACTGAACGCCCCATCCCAACACTCCCTTTCGCCCAGGAAGTGCCTCTGTACACCATCTAAATTTCCAAATTCCACATCTTCAACTAAGAGCCATCCTCAGAAACTGGCAACATGAACCCCTCTACTCCGAGCTCCCAGCACTTTTGAGGTCCTAGTCTCGCCTCCTCCCCAAAAGCTAACGGGGCCTGGGAACTGTCAGCAAACTAGGACCCACGGAGAAATTGCCCTGCACTCGACTTGGGCGTAGGGCTCAAGCCCCGGGCGCACAGCGGTGGCGTGGAACCTGGACGTAGCTTCCGGAGCGGAGCGCGCGCTCAGCACCACGCGGAGACACACCCCGGGTGCAATAAGGCTCTAGTGCCAAGCGGGGTGTGAACCCGTTTACTGTAAAAAATAGACCTTGGCGCCGAAACGCATCACCTCCTGGCCACGCCTGGTCACTCTCTTCTGCAGGGAAACGGGCTCAAATCCTACAGCAGAGGAGCGGGCTGGCGGTGGACATCCCGACCTGTGCTCCCTACATCCACATCTCCCGAGTGCAGGCCTCGGCGGCAGAGTTGCGTTCAGAAAACCAGCAAGCACATCCCCCAACCCGAAATCCGAGGGAACGAAAAACTTGGACGATCTCAGCCTTGTGCTTGACAACCTATCCCCCACCTCCCTTAAGTGGTTGGGGAGGGGGATGAGCGTGGGGGAAATTCCATGTGTGGAGTCCAAAGGGATACAGCCACCTCCCGGCCCAAATGCAAATTCATATTCATGAGAGCAGGATAAATAAAGACAAATCTCCGCTGTAATAGCATTTGGATTCGCATCCGTCTTTGCTGGCCTTTAGGTTTAGGGGACTGAAGACAGATGTTTGCATCCCTTTTCTCCTGTTGTCT
The DNA here is from genome assembly GCF_006542625.1 of Nomascus leucogenys. NCBI lineage: Eukaryota > Metazoa > Chordata > Mammalia > Primates > Hylobatidae > Nomascus > Nomascus leucogenys. The sequence goes on from NC_044400.1 coordinate 44,579,340, forward strand.
GGTGACCACAAAGAAAAACCATTTAGAGCGTTGCAATTTGTTTCCCGCCCTAGTAAAACCTTGTACACATTTATTTTCATTTCACCCCCGTGCACAAAAAAGTGCACACTGGTCACCAAGGGCCCTTCTTTATCAAATACGCATTGTACAACATACAACTGCAATAAAACTATCAGCCCTCCACATAAAACTATCACCAGGATCCTCGGTAGGTCCGGCTCCCTGCACTCCCGACTTTAGCGCTTCCTCACGCCCCGAGGATTTGCAACCACCTGAAACGAGCCTGAAACTCACCCTGCAGAGAAGCACAAGGCTGGGGGACCGCTGTTCCTGTTTAATCCATTACTGCGTCTGCGGCAGTTTAGCGCGCAATAAAACACGGTGGCAGGGGAGAGCGGGCGCCCATCCACTCCCCGGCACTAGCATCGAATTAAACCACTTAGTTTGGCAAACACTGAACGCCTAAATGCCCCTATAAAGACTTTATGAGTTTGTTACTTTAATTACTGACTTGTTACAGAGCACATAAAGGGGGTAATGAATGCAATAAAACTAATTATCTACACATTTAATTCATATAAAATATCCAGGGTTTGTTTACACCACACGGCGATTCAACTAAGCTTTCCCCCTCTTGTCCACCGAGAGGAAGGATTTAATGAAATAGTTTCCCTTATTCTGCTAGGGCCTAACGAACCAAATGAAAATTACCCTCCGCTTAAATCATGGGGCCACCAAGGTCCACAAATCACTGCTCGCTTCTTTGTCTGTGCCTTGCTGCCAGCACCCAAAAGCCTGAGGAATCCGACAAGAAAGGTGCCCGACCTGGAGCCCTTGCCTGGGCATTTACATGGCACGAATTTCGCTCACTACAGTACGCAAACCTAAAAGGCAAACAGACACAATCCCCGGGTCTGTGGAGGATTGTGGGCACCTGAAAAAAAATAGAGGCGAGAAAGAGGGAGAGCGCCCGAAAGAGATGAAAGAGGAGACACATTTGGGTACACTGCATGCTCGCTTGCCAGTTATGGCGTAATTAAAACGAACAACCTCACTGAAACTCCAGACCAACCAAATGCAAGCCTTGAGCTAATGCAAGCAGACAGAACTGAGCGCAAAGAACACAACGGTTGAAGACCCAGATGTTTTACATTCTAAAGCTTTCCTCAGATTTTTTTATTATTATTTTTAAGTGGCTGTATACCCTGAGTCTCTTGAAAGCACACTTAGCTGCAAGGAGAAACGCAATTTATAAGATGCTTTCTCTCTCTCTCTCTCTCTTTTTCCCCCTCTACCAGGT